>NC_092037.1:70494031-70794031 GCF_003086295.3 Arachis hypogaea
TGACAGAGCTGCACAGGGGGAGGAGCGCGGTGTGCGAGAGCCGCGCAGGGGGAGGAGACCGACGCAGGAGCAGAAGAGTGCAGGCAAAGATGGCGACGGAGAAAGAATCTGAGGCGCTGGCTCTAGATTGTTTAATGGAATAAAGTTTCTGTTGTTTTTACTTCGGAGTTTATTTTGGGATGTATTAGGAATTAACATATTTAAAATTGAATTGTTAGATTTTAATTATTTTAAAATTGTTCTTTGAATTTGAATTTTAAATTAAAAAATATATAATCTATTTAGATATGTTTGTTTTATTTTTTTTTAAATTGATGTAATAAAAGACTATTTAAAAGATAAATTTAAAAGATATCTAGTAGTACTGTTAAATTAATAGAATAAGAAACATAACAAGATTCGTAAAACTTGGCCTTATTCCATCCGTAACTATCACTATTTCGTTTGACATATATATAGCATGGTGCTATAAGATTTGATAGTATAAAATCTAACAAAGTTCTAATTTTATGCATATGTTGTAATTTTTAATTCACATATATAGTTTACATTATTTGCATTTGTAGCTACTTTGTATGAAATAAAATATTTATTGTTATATTTTATACGTTGTACTTATTAACTTTAAATATTATTTGTTTCAATTCAACAAAATATAGAAAAGTAAAAATATTAGATATGATTTTGGTTTTAACATTAACCTTGAGAACTAAAATATTACTTTAAATTTATATTTTTATATTTAATAAAACATACAAAAGGGAAGTTTATTTAAAGTATTCAAATAAATAAAATGCTAATTTAACAGGTGTTAAACATTATTTCTAATTTATTGAAATAGACAAGTAAAAGTCTATTTTCATTATTTTCATTTTGGATAAACTACTAAAATTGCTTTCAATGTTTGAAAATGCTAGAAAAATATCTTAATTTTTAATAATGACAAAAACATTCTCAAAATATTATAAAACATGATTAAAAAATATTCTTTTTTTATAAATAACAAATAATTTTTTAATTTTTGACAAATCTATCACTTTTGTATTTGATTCAAAATTTTGTAAAGATATTTGGATAACTATTTAAAAAATATATACAAAAAATTAGATTAAAATTCGATCTCTAGAATTTGTTTTTAATTTTTTTTTAAAGTAATTTTGGCCATTAGCCAAAAAGGAATTGCAAAAACAAAATCTACTTAACATAAAATCATCAATTTTTAAAGATAAAAGATCTACTTTTTAGTTATGTTTACAAAAAACTGTATTAAAATCTAATTTTTAAAACACTTTTTGAGAATATATATTTTATCACATTTTAAAATTTTTTATATAGATTTTTATTGTTAACAAAAGCAAAGGGTATTTTTATTAGTATATTAAAAAACGGGCGGGGGAACGTTTTTGATTTTTTGAAAACAAATTAGATATACATGTATAACACATGCTTCTATAGAAACTTGATAAACTGAGGGTAAAACTATTTTGAAAGTCTAAGCACAAAACCTGATGATAGTGATACTTTATTTTATTGGACAAATTAATAAATTAGGCACAAACATGATGGTGCATTGAAAACTTGAAATTAAACTAAACCGTCAAATTATAGGTATGTTGCCAAATGCCAATAGTCAATTACTGCTCTAAAGGACTATGATAGTTGCATGGTACATCTAATGATCTAATGTCACTTTCCTTGACCATTAACTCTAATCACTAGCAATAATAACATGTTAACAATTAATAAATAATTTTGTCAGAAGCTAATAATGTTGGTGTATTCAGTTTCACCCATTTGTTGTTCTGTGGAATTAAGAGTAAGCATACAAAGTGGAGCAATATTAAGTAGTTGAGATTTGAGAATGTGAAATCAACCTATTGCGAACTGTCTTAAAAGTCAATGTGGCAATGACATTAAACTACTTAATTGAAAAATCAATATTAAGTCACTAATTATTGAAAGGTTTACTATTTTTCCACATTTCATTTTCATCTCTTTATTTTGTTTGAATCACACGTAAATATCAACTTATAGCCAGTAGTGGAATAATATGCACACATGGGATGATGGGATCTTTGTTGCTCTTTCCAGGTGTTCTTTGACTTCTATCTATTCATGCTTCAAAAATGGAATTGCTATTACAAATAAGAAACCACAAACCTCATCAATTGACTGATAATGCTTCTTCTCATCTCGCCTAGTACGCTAAACATGGCTAACTTTGCCAATTTCATTACACCATTTAATTATTTCAAATGCATGCCTCCACTTATTACCTACTATTACAACTACTACCACAACTAAATTACATTAATGAACTTTCATCAATTTTCCACATTATATATTCAACACGCACGCAATCTTCGTGTCATTATAGTGAGTTTTAATTTGACTAGGCGTTACCTAATAAATATGATAAAAAAAAAGTCTGTGTTAATTGGCTTATTAGATATATATATGAAGGCATATAATTAAGTTGGGTTGTTCAAGTGGTTAGTTCACTAGTCCGCTTAAATAAGTATTGGAGCTTCAAATTTCATCTTGTGCATATAGCAATTCATTGGCCAGCGATAAATTCTTAAATTGAGTTTAATACCGTAGCATATTAATTTTTTACCTGCCGAAAACCAAAAGAAAAATATATGAAGACATGTTTCAAAACATGTATAGTATATATAGTACACATATAAAGATAAAATAATTGTACGAAAGTTTGATTGATTTTTAAGCAGTTTAATTTGATATGTTCTATTCGTTTTATAATTTTTGTCCCATTTGCATTTTTTGAATATTTCAAAATAGGTGAATGCTACCCAACCCCCTCTAAAATAACATGTAAGTTACTTTTCATTATGTGTCACATTGTTATTGGTCCTTATCTTAACCATAGTTGGGTTATTTTATAATTTATTATTCTTAAAATATCAAAGCTTCATTCCCGTTAATTGAAGCACATTCCACTCCTCCATTCTTTGTTTATCACTTCATCACCAAGATTTGGTCCTTCCAAGCACCGTCGCGTTCGTGAGAAGAAGCGCTAACGTCATCGCCATGCCCTCCCACACAACCTCTCTTCTGAGTACAGCATAGCCAGTGCCTCTTTTTGGCGTGAATCACTGCTTACCCACATAATTAATGGTTAATTTGGTTATTAAATTTTTTTATTAAAAAAACATATCTTTATTTAATTACGTGATGGAATATATATTTATATGTAAAATATAATATAATAAAATAAATCTATTCAAAGTATTTAAAAGTATAACTAAAATCATAAACATACAAATATAATAATAAAATTTGTACTAAAAATTTTATCATACATATATTATTTAAAAATAAATATATTATTAAAATTAATAAAAGAAATTTAAAATGATAAAATTCAACTTTTTTACCGTATTTTTTATAGTATTTTTATTTTTTATTTTTTAATTTATTAGTACTTTATTATTTAATTAATAATTAAACAAATTATTTTTATGAAAAATTATTTTTTATATTATATTAAAGAAGAGACCAATATAATAGTTTAAAAAATAAATTGTATAAATATTTAAGAGATAAATATGAAATACATATCTAAGTAATGTTTAGTTTGGTTATTAAATTTTTTTATTAAAATAAATCTTTATTTAATTACACGATAGAACATATATTCATATGTAAAATATAATATAATAACTCTATTTAGAGTACTTAAAAGTATAATTAAAATCAGAAAAAATATATTTTTTATCGTACATAAATTATTTTAAAAAATAATAAATTGTTAAAATTAATAACACAAGTTTAAAATGATAAAATCTAACTTTCTTACAAGTATTTTTTATAGTATTTTTATTCTTTTAATTTTTAATTTATTCGTACTTTATTATTTAATTAATGATTAAATAAATTATCTTTATGATAAATTATTTTTTGTATTATCTTAAAGAAGAGACCAGTATAACAGTCTAAAAAATAATGTAAAAATAATTTTTAAATAAAAAATAGATAATATTAAATTTTTTAAATAGAAAAGTAAATTATATAGATAGATATTTAAGAGATAAATATGAAATACATGCCTAAAATAAATAAAACAAACAAAAATAATTCTCAATTTCTCAATAGTACTCCCATTTTGTCTGTTTTATTTATTTTAGGCATGTATTTTATATTTATCTCTTAAATATTTATACAATTTATTTTTTAAACTGTTATATTGGTCTCTTCTCTAATATAATACAAAAAATAATTTTTCATAAAAATAATTTGTTTAATTTTTAATAAAATAATAAAGTACTAATAAATTAAAAATTAAAAAAATAAAAATATTATAAAAAATACGATAAGAAAGTTAAATTTTATTATTTTAAATTTTTGTTATTAATTTTAATAATATATTTATTTTTTAAATAATATATGTATGATAAAAAAATATATTTATTTGTTTGGAGTACAAATTTTATTATTATATTTGTATGTTCATAATTTAAATTATACTTTTAAATACTTTGAATATATTTATTTTATTATATTATATTTTACATATAAATATATGTTCCATCACGTAACTAAATAAAGATATGTTTTTTAATAAAAAAAATTTAATAACCAAATTAACAATTAATTATGTGGGTAAATAGTGATTCACGCCAAAAAGAGGCACTGGCTATACTATACTGGGAAGAGAGGCTGTGTGGGAGGGAATGGCGATGACGTTAGCACTTCTTCTCACGAACGCGACGGTACTTGGAAGGACCAAATCTTGGTGATGAAGTGATAAACAAAGAATGGAGGAGTGGAATGTGCTTTAATTAACGGGAGTGGAGCTTTGATATTTTAAGAATAATAAATTATAAAATAACCCAACTATGGTTAAGATAAGAACCAATTACAATGTGACACATAATGAAGGGTAACTTACATGTTATTTTAAAGGGGGTTGGGTAGCATTCACCTTCAAAATATATTTATCTCATGTATGGTAACTAATTAATACCTAGTATTGTATTAATTTTATTTTATAAATTTACTCTTGATAATATTAAAATAAATTTAAGAGAGCTAATACGTGTAGTATTAATTGTATTAATTAATAAAAGGAGTTTTAATTTATCTTTTTAATTATTTTTGTGTATATACTTAAATAGTAAAATTTTAAATATATATTATTTTTATAAAATATAAAAAATCAAAATTTTCTTTATTTAAAAATTAGAAAAATAATTTAAAAAAATAAATGAGGACTCTCAATCATTTGTCTGAGGATAATTATGTCTTCAAATGCATGATTTTCTAGGATTGTCAAAAATCAAGATGTTTTGTTGCTTTTCTGGGTCTGTATATTTTGTCTTGAAGCAAATATTATATAAAGAATGAAGTAATTATTTTCCTTAACCAGATAAAATTTGGGAACGAGTCGTATAATATGAATATATAAACAACATACAATAGCTAGCTACAAAAAATTATCCCATAGTCAATAGTAATATATTTCAACTCGATAAAAATACCCGACACTACTATATTTTCAAATGCGGTAATATCAGTAAGATAATAATTTAAAATTATTTTATTTAATTTAACTATTTATAATTTTATATATATAATATTTATAATTATATAATTATTATATTTAATATTATCTAATTATTTCAACAGTAATTAAATTATTAAATAGATAAAATAAAATAATTTTAAATTATTTTAAATTAATTTTTTATTATCTCATATTTTTGTTTTAAGTACTACAACAGTTTACATTAAGATTGTAATTAGATCGGGTTTTGACGAAATTGAAAATTATCGAACCAACTAAATTTCATCGGTTCGAATTATATTAAATTATTATATTTTTTGTGACTAAATTCGAACCAATTAAATTCAAATTGAATTGGTTCAGATAATTGGATATGCGATTAGTAGGATTAAATTTGTAAAAAAAATAAAAAAACTGAAAAAAAAATTATGCAACGCTAAAAAAAAAATTATGTTAAAGAAAAAAAAGAAAAATAATGATGGATAAGGTGAGATTAAAGTTAATAAAAATTATATAAAATTTCTATTTTTATTTTTTTAAAATTCGACCTCGAATTAAATACTCGAACCAATTAAGGTCAAGTATAATCAGTTTTATTCAATTAGATCCAATTATCCATTGAGTAGAGTACTTAATATAATTGAATTAAGTAATCGGATTATCTGTATTCATTTATATTCCTAGTTGACATAAATAATAAAGATAAAGTTAGATACAAGATTGAAAAACAATTGATTACACTGGTGCTATTGATACCTGAAGTTAACAAGATATAAACGCCAATCATGGAACACATAAACAAAGGTTAAGTATGTGAATCATGGTGTTTTTCATTTGCTTGATTAGTGTTTGAGCTTCCCCATGTGATTTTAATTTTCTTTTGTCACAAGGCGGCAACACTCACCTAACTTTTATTCTAAAACTAAAAACTCTCCAGAATTATTCATCAATTTTAAATACTATTAGTATATAGCTAGTGCAGAATAGAAATAGCTACTAATTAGCCATATCTTAAGGAGGAAGAACGCTATGACTATGAGGCACGTTACGTTATTGCGTGGTCCAACAATGATTTAGTCAAGAAAGGTCAATTTATCCTTATTTATTAACATTAAATTTAAATATTTCAAATTAAATGGTCATAAAAAATGTTCTAATATGCAATATATCTAACGAAATGTCAAGCTCCACCATGTGAATTTAACTCGAAAGAAGAACCTACTCTTTATTTATTATAGGTAAGAAGAAAGACCAAAAAGAAGTGAAAATGCTTATTGCATCCTTGGAAGTTTGCATAACCAATGATTGATGCCAATTTTATTCTGTTGAAATAATCACATGTAGATATGTGTCATACGATGCATCGACACACTGATATGAAATACAATATGATACGAATTTTAAAATTTGGTAAAACATAAAAAAAATATATATATATTATAAATTTTTTTTAATTAGATAATTATAATAATATTTTAATCTTTTATTAATATTAAAATATAAATTAATTTTTTAATTATTTATAATATCTTAATTTAATTATATTTTAAAATATTTTTTATTTTAATAAATAATAATATATATTATTTTAAATTTATTTCAAAAATACGTATGTTAAAAATAAAGTTAGACACATTAATACGTAATAATATTTAGTTGTGTTCAAAACGTATTTGAAAAATAAATTTTTATTTTTATTAAGACACTATTTAAATATAACAGATTGTGTTTAAAATATATCTGACATGTAAACACAATAATTATGTTTATTTTTATTAAGACACTATTTAAACACAACAGATTGTGTTTATTATGGGATGCAGTTTGGCCTGCAGATTATTTGAAGCGAGAAAAATCACTAACTAGGTTAATTAAATGGGTGAATGCTATAATTCTCTAGTAAAACATTTAGTGACATTAATATTTGTTTCTACTTTTTGTATTTTTTTTGAAAGAAAAAGCTCAACATATAAAGTGAAGCAAACAACTTACAATAACCATAAAAAAATCAAACAACTCCTATATCATTTTTGGCATAGCCATCAACAACATGAGTAAAGAACCACACCAAACCTTAGCAAAATAGAATGATCTAGCAACACAATCAGTCACATATATTGCGTTGTTCTCGAAAATGACATCATTTCTATATAACCATATATTCCATATAATTGAGAAGAAACTAATTAACCAACACTTACGCAACTCTTTTGTCAACGGCATAGTCTGCCAACTCTCAAAGTGGTCTTTTAAGGTACTTGGTCTATTCCACTCCTATCCAAACTCTTTAATCCATGCGCACCACACCTGCCAGGAGTACTCACAAGTAATAAATAAGTGTTGCACAGTTTCAACATTCTTCGTGCACAAGACGCACATATTATCATTCTCTTAAATGATTCTGAACCTACTTAGTCGCTCCTTTGTATTTATCTGGCCTACTAATATAAACCAGGTGAACAACTCTACTTTAGGCGGGATCAGTCCTTTCCAAATCTCTTTTGTGAATCTGTAGCTCAGAATATCATCGGCCATAGTCTGTTCCTGCAAAACCTGAACAAAAGATTTAGTAGAATAAACGCCTTCCCTGAACAAATTTTCACACCACTCTATCTTGCACATCTGCTATTAATCTAACAGATTGCAAGACATGAAGCATCTGATCCAAGGTATCAACCTCACACTGGCGGAGTTTCCTCCTCTATTGGAAGTTCCGAATCCACTCTATCCCATCCCAAAACCAACAATCCCCAATTACTGATCCTTTTTGGTTTGAAATCAAGAAGAGTCTCGGATAGGAGTCTTTTAACTTTTTCGCTTGGAGACAAGTATCCTCCCAAAATCTAGTGAATCTACCATCCCCTACCTCCATAGCCAGGCCATCAATTATCTTCTGTCGGACCTGTTGGTCTTTTATTCGCAATTAACATATATCTCTCCACAGGCCTCCTCTCATTGGTAGAGTCTGTGTTGATAGCAACTGATCAGAATTTAAGTTATTGCAGGAGCACACAATTTTCTTCCATAACGGACAGTCTTCCTTTGAGAAACGCCACCACCATTTAAACAGTAAAGTAGTATTACGGACCACCGTATCTCTCACCCCTAACTCTTCTAACTTCTTCGGTGTCTGAACCATCTCCCACTTAACAAGAGTCATGCCAGGTTGTCCGTCTTCCTTTTCCCAAAAGAGTCTGCTCTGCAATGAGATTTTTTTTTGTGCAATCGTGTTTGACATCTTATACAAGCTCAAGTAATAAATAGGTAGGCTGTTTATGATTGATTCTATGAGTATAAGCTTTCCGGTACTAAGGACCTTTGATTTCTACAAGCTAAACTTTTTTTCCACCTTATCTATAACTGGTTTCAAAATTTTTATTAGCCGAGAATCTGCTCCAAGGCTAATTCCAAGGTACCTCACCAGTAGAGCTATTTGCTGGCATTCGAGTCATCCACTCCTGACTGCAATTCATTGGGATCAAATTAGATTTGTCAAAATTAATACTCAACTCAGACATTATTTTAAAGCACCTCAAAAGTCTCTAATAATTTCTCACTGTCTTCTCTTCTGGCGGACAGAACAATATAGTGCTATCAGCAAACTGTAAATGTGATAACTCTATATTATCCCTACCAACTAACAGCGAAGAGATTCGCCTGTTCCTTACCGCCTCCCTAATTATCCTGTTAAGCACATCCACCACCAAAACAAACAAAAATAATGATAATAAATCGCTCTGACGAAATCCCTCTCCATCTTAAATGGTTCGATAGTAATCCATTAATTAGAATAAAGATAAATGTTAATGTAATACACTCTCTAATTCATATCTTTTATATATGGTTGAAACTCATTTTCTCTAACACAATATCATCAAAGTACCATTTAACTCTATTATACGTAAAATTTATGTGTGCTATAATTGGTTTTATTAGATATTTTAAAATTCATCCCGTATTAAAAAGTTTTACCTCAATTTCAATTTCTTTACATATCTATTTTCTCAACTTGGACCACACACAAAATCAAACATTCCTGTTCTTCCACTGTTCCAAACACCGAATTATATTCCTTACGTCTCAAAATAATTGTCGCTATTATTATTTGGTTTATTTAATTTTTCAATAAACTCGAAAAATGAAAGTAACAGTTATTTTGAAATTAAGAAATTATTACTTTAATTAAATTAAGCCATTAGAGGTGATGTTCGCCATCGTCTATTGTTACTCTCTTTGCCATTTCTTTAAATGTATGTGGCACCTTCTAATACCGTTACCCTATTGGGAAGCTAATCTAGCTATGATGATTATTCAGCCCACAACCTAGCTATATCCTTCAGGTTCGGCGAAAAAATGAACATGTTTAAGGCTTTAAGCCAAACATGGAGCTATCATAAACAATTCTAATGATTAGCAGTACCCTTCAAAAGTTTCAAATTAAATTATAAAAAAATCTCTAATTAATGATTATTATATATTACCCATAACAGCCTTACGGATAAAAACATATATATACTAATAGGAAAAAATTTCTCCAAAATGAAAAAAAAAAAAAACTGTAAGATAATAAACTAAAAAATTAATTACCATTAAATTTATAAATTTATATCATGTGTGAGTTTTACTGTAATTTAAAAATAATTAAACTCTTAATTTTTATTTACTAATTTCTTTATTTTAGAGAAGTTTCATCCGTAGTTCACAAATCATCTGCGGCGTTTTAGCTTTATCATTTAGGATAGTTAATGCTCTAGTTAATTTGAACTAAACTTCAAGATTGTATAAATTATATTTACACGAGTCTTCACAATAAATTAATAAATAAAATAATCACGTAAGCCACAATTAGACATCCTATCTTCCTGGCTCATCCTCAAAAGTATGTACTATTATAAACAAATATAAGGTTGTATTTGATAACTATATTAATATAAAAATAACACGGAAAAAAATAAATAAGATGAAGAAATAAAAATTTTATTTTATATCTATTTTCATTTTTTTCTAAATAAATGTTTATTTTCTAAACATTTAGTATTTTGTCTACAACACAATTAACAAATAGGCCTAAAAGTTGAAAGACTAATTAAGTATAGAAAATTACTTTTTAATTAATTAATAGGGTAAAATATATTTTAATTAATTAAATAAATTAATAAGGTAAATTATATTTGTATTGTAAAATTATTTTTTAAATTTTATCTTTTGAATGGTTTAGGATTAGTATTGGGATTTAGAATTTAAGATTTAAAATTAAAAATTTAAGATTTTGAGTTTAAAATAAAATATAATTTTAAAAACTTAACTAATATTAATTGAAAAAATTAATTTTTTAATTAAATTAATTAAGTAATGAGTGTAGTCTATCGCACAAGTTCTTCTTGTTCCCCAGTTCTTTTGGATGATTTCTATCCCCCTTTTTTCTTTAAATTTATCTTGTTGCCAAAATGAATGCTATTTTGGTCGATAGGTAATTTTATATGCACACAAAATAACAAAAAATATGCATTGACACTAATAGAGTTAAGATGATCAATGCCGAACTTGATGAATAAACTTTTAATAATTAAAAAAAAGTAAATGCTACAATATCAGGTATATGTACTTTTGAGCTTCTAGTTAAGTGCACATGGCAGTTATTTAGATTTTGGGGGGACAAAGGTTTGGAAGAGAGTGAATTTGTTTGGTTCCCTAATGAATTTTGTGACATCTCACTCAAATGCCAAAATCCCCGACAACTTTGGTTGCTAGGTTCCGTTTGGAAATGTTTCCAAAGAATTCTGGAAATAATGCTTTAAATGTGAATTGTAGACCTTCCAAGCTATTTGAAAAACAAGAAAACGTGAAGTTGGGATGATGCTCAAAAAATAGGAATAGTTCTATATCAAGCCTAAACTAAACCATGTGTTGTCTTATCTTATCCTAGATAGAATTATATATGGTTATATATCTTAGCTACTATATTGAATTTGTGGCTATAACTTTTGACTGGTGATTTTGAACTACTACAGGACATTTATGAGGCCTAATAATTCGGCGCAATTCTTAGGTAGCTCAATCTTAAATAATGTAGAAACTGAATTGAAGTATTGAATTTGGATGTAAAACTAAGTAGTCATTTAGATTTTTTATTTTTCTTTTTACAGTAGTCTATTATTTGTGTTGAACTTAATTATAATTTGTTAAAAGATGTTGGCAACTTTTAAATTCTTTAAAGTAAGACCATTTATGTTAATATGTTTTTAAAATATAATTAAAAGACGATAACATATTTAGATTTGTAAATTCTCTATCTTCAATTATCTAATCTTATATAATAGGATTGATAATTTGTTAAAAGATGTTAACAATCTTTAAATTATTTAAAGTAAGACCATATATGTTAAATTACTTTTAAAGGATTAAGTAGATTCGTAAACTCTATATCTTCGGTTATTCAATCCGATCTACTAAAATCGGGTAGAATTTAAATATTCGCAAAAAACACATACACAAAAAGATATATATGTGTACTTTGGATGCTGGTAAAAAATACATACACAAAAAGATAAATATATGTGGTGTGTGTAATATTTATATATAATTTTTGTAAGTATAATACCCAAAACTAATGTGTGTGTAATATTCACTATAAGATAGGCGTTTTTTAACGGTAGTTTTTTTCATAATCTACGGCGGTTTTAAATTGCCGTAAAATAAAGCTACCGACTCACTGGACCGCCTTACTTATGGGCGTGGCGGGAATTAGGTTTGACGGCGGTTTTCAGTAACCGTCAGTATAACCGCCACTAAATCAGTATTTCACGGCAATTAATTAGAAAACTGCCGCAAAATTCGAGTGCCACGATTTTCAGCATGTTTACCGATGGTTTTAAAACTGCCATAATATGGAACTGGGTTTCGAACAAAGTTAGTGGCGATTACAAACTGCCGCGATTCCAAATAGACTTTCAAATTTTGAGACACTTTTCGACGATTTAAAACCGCCGCTAAATTAACTAAAATTAAATAAAAACGCAAAATTTGGATTTTTCTTTAAAAATTGCATAATTTTAAATTAAAATATTATAGAAATTCTTTTTTGCTTTTTGGATTTTTTTAATTATTTTCAGAATTATTATTTTTAACCATAGAATCTAAACTTGTGGCAAAAACCAAAAAATTATTTGCAAAAAAAAAATAATATATTTATGAAAATATCAAAAAAACAAATCTCTTGCTTAAAGTGTTGCATCGTCTGATTCAAAGAAATGTTTGCTTCAATCCAAAATATCTCCAATTCTAATATACTCTTTTTCACTTTATTATTCCACTGAACTCATCCCTGCAGCGATGTCTGGTGGCAGGTCCTCACCCTACCGTTGAAATAGATAAATCAGAGAACTTTCCATCACCTTTCTCTTTTTCTTCTCTTCTACTACTTCATCCTCGATCGCCTTCCTTTTCAACTTCTCGACTTTCAGCTCTGTCTATAGTTCAAGCAGCTTCCTCTGGGTCTCCTCTACTTGGACTCCGTTGCCCAACGGATGCAAATTCAGACCGAAGAGTTGACTAGGAGTCGGCCCGAAATTCACACCACGCACTCTACCCGGTTTCTCTTTTCCGAGAACTTGAACAATTAAATAATTTTGCGACAACACTCTAGAAAACTCATCTTGTTTCTCAATCTCCTCAAGTCTTTTCTACCGACATAAATCAGCAAATACAAGCATTTTGTTGATTAGCCTGTCTCATGTCAAAAACATGTCAAACATGATGATTAACTGCATCACGTTCATTACAGTAAAAACACACAAAAATGAATGAACTAAATTGGTTTTATCTATCATTATAGTTTTGTTATATTACTTAGATTTATTATCATTGTGTAAGCTTCTTAAATTGTTACTTTGTCTTTCACCACCAATATATTGCATCATTTCAACAATATGGAACCGATTTAAATACATTCAATTTAATTAAAACTGAAATTGCAGCTTAGCATACAAGGAAGAGGCAACTAAGAAGCATCAAATAGAAAAGAAACAAACACGGATATTTTCACTATCTATGTATAGATAAAATCTAAACCCCAAACTTTGTAGCCTTATTCCACTCATAGCAAAAGAATTTTTAGTATAATGCTACTGAAGTGATCTTAGAAATCAATTCTTTTAAACTAATTCAAACCGTAGTCTCAGAATTTCACACAATTTGTGGACAGCCAGCAGAAACTTCTTTGGGTCCAGTTTGACATAGGAAATGAACTTGTTGTGAAATGCTGTTGAATTAGGATTAATAGAAACTCATCTTTGAACATTTTATTGTTGTTTCCAACCCAATACCAAACCAATTCATGAAGTAAACGATTCAGTAAAGAAATAAAAAAACAAAAAAAATATAGAGAAGAAAACTATTAACCCATTTGAGATCATAATTTTGAAGATCAATTATAATAAGTTGTATTTACACAAATTGCTCGTGCGTCATAATTGATATAGGAGCCATCTTTTTTTTTTGTGCACCATGATCCATAACTCTCAGCTACCGATTCTCCTTCCTTTTTGTGCTGACGGTAACAACAAAGTTTATGCCTTTACCATATTTCACACAATTAAGGAAAATGTAGATATAGAGATAGTCCAAAAGTGTGAATAAAAAAGTAAAGTACCTCTTCTTCCCTCCTATGTACGAAGCTTTTCGAATCGCCATTGTGGGTATATAGTTGTTTTGATCGATTAATCGCGTTTTTTTTTTTTGCACTTCTCCTATTGGTCCATCAGAGATAAAGGGCGATTAGAAAATGATTTAAAAAAACTCAATGCAATTGTGTTTGTATTGTTGTGTACCAATGATATACTAGATTACCTGCGTCTCAGGTTTGGCGCGATAGTCAAGGTACCATCTCCAATGCTCTCGATCAATTTCCAGCCGATGGTTCTCAATATTTTGTTGAGTCGTTGATGTTGGCTTGTAATAAGCATCATATAACCTCAGCCTTGTATCCTTCGAGGACTTTTCCGTATTTTTTAAAATATTTTTCTTGATAGTTCCTTCACTATCTTCATCAAAGTAAAAAATTTGCTGCTTAGATAATACAATTTGTTAATAATTGTAACAAATAAGCAGATTTAATTCAACAAGTCCAGATATAAACTTTTACCCTAACATATTCGTTATAAACCTTGTCTTTAGTGGTAATCTTATGTTAACTTTTCTCACAGATAGAAAATTTTTCATAGTCAGATTCTAGCAGACCAAGAACGCCACTCAACAGTCCAGCTTCGTCTCCAATTGTCTGCTTTTTGTTGTTGAACTTGAGCAAGATCCTTCTACCGTTAGGCTGTTCCATAGCCTCCCTCACACTTATTTTTACCGGCTTGATTGTGCCATCAGAATCTATAAGCCAAATATAATACCTTATATGTGTATCCGTTATGGACGGCATGCACAAAAACAAATATATAACATAGAGTCTAGCTCAAAATGAACAAAGAAAAATTATTAAATATGTTACCGATGATCCTAACCGTCCAAAATTTTGTAGTCTTGCATCCGTTACGACTTTGGGCTCCAGAAGCAACAAAGAGATCGTCAACTTCTTGATCAAGAGAATCTACCTCATTTGCATTAGCGTCCAACTTTACGTGGCCTGGCTTCAAGTTCTGAATGCTATATGTGCATGTCTGTAGAGCAGACCTTGGCTCACTGCATGGTGGGCGGAACGGGTGTGAAGTTGGAGGGACATATCACAACTAGCCAGTAAAATTTATGAGTCGTCGTAGTGAGAAGCCGAAGCCGGAGGTGAAACTGTTTGAGGTTGTTGACATTCTGGTTCTAATTTTGATTTTTTTTTTCGTGTAACGACCTTTCCTAGCTATCTTAAGTTCCTGACACCAACATGCAAACACAAAATTATACAAATATTCATGGTCTTCTTTGTACATAATATTTGTATCGCATGTAATGTACATGAGAAAATAGATAAATAAATTAATTAATTAAACTTGGTAAAACTACTCACAAAAATATCTAATAATATCTTTTACTACATACGTCAATGGTAATGCTTTGATTAATGAAGATGAAACATGAAATTAAAAACATAACAATTTAACATATAAATAAAAACAACATAAATCCATTAAAATTTTCAGAAAATAATTTTAAAAAATTGTACCAACGCAAACTCACAATGAAATTTAGAATATATTAGAGAAGCAATAAAATAAGAATACTAGAAGTAAAAATTACAAATTATCCATTCACTTGAAAGTGAGTAGATTGCAAAAGATAGATAGGTGAAAATCATGGCTGAAAGGAAGAGCCGGTTCTGTTGGGTTCGAGGACAACAATATGAGCTTTTAGTTTGAAATAGTACATGAAGTTGTCAAGAACAGAGGAAGGCATGGAGTGGAAAGTGATCCTCTTAGGGTTATGAGTTCAAAACTAGCCAAAAACATTGTGGAAGGAAAGAAGTTTATGCGTCCGCGGTAGGTACGCGTCCGCGTCGCTATGGGATGCGCCAAGTTGCGCGTACGCGTCAGGTGCGCATGCGCGCCGATCCTTGCTAGTCAGCTCCTTAGTTTCTTGTGTTCCTTCCATTTTTGCAAGTTTTCTTTCCATCCTCTAAGCCATTCCTGCCTTATAAATCCTGAAAACACTTAACACACGGATCACGGCATCGAATGGTATAAAGGGAAATTAAAAATACACAATTTAAGGGTTTAGGAAGCAAGTTTTCAACCATAGGAGAAAATTAGGAAGGATTTGTAAAACCATGCAAATTGTGTGAATAAGTATGCAGAGGATTGATAAATACTACTCAATTTAGCACAAGATAAACTACAAAATAGTAGTTTATCACCATGCATGGAGATCCTTTCTCCACGACGCATACTATGTCGTAGTATGGCATAGGTATTATATTTTTCTTCCTTTGCAAATCGAACCCGATGACGATTTTGAAATCGTCCATGGGTGCTACTGAGAAATCCATAAGGTCCTTCCAAGAACCAAGAGTCATCTCAACCCCTTTGGCTACTCCCGTAAGGGGTTCACCCTTGGTCTTCATGGGTTTGAACGAGCCATTCTTTTCAATGATATTCTCCCCAAGCATCTTTACTTCATCAAGCGTGATGAAGTTATGTGTAACACTAATGTCGATCATAGCCATGATGGATTTTTCATTGATAAAGTCTTTGACATACATTGATCCTTTCATTTCTGCAGTGCTTGCCTCTTTATCCTTCACAGCATTCATGAGTTGGATAGATCCAACACACTCAGTTACTTGAGATTGAGTCTCTTGTTCTCTGGCGATAGATGCCAAAGTCCCTAACTTGGGACATTATTTCATTTAGTGTGGTCCCTTGCACACGAAGCATCCTCCTTTAGGCACGAAAGTCTTCTTCTTTTTCTCGTACTCTTTTTTTTTTGAAGAGTATTTTCCTTCCTTCTTGGTTGAGAAACTCTTCCCCTTGTCTTCCCCACCTTTAATAGAAATAGGCTTGGAGGAAGACTTGGGTTTAGAGTCTCTTCTATGATACTCAGTGAGTGATTTAGCCACTACGATGGCTTCATCGACATCTTTAATATTACTTTTTTGTAGTTCTTGCTTTGTCCAATGTTGGAATTCATCACTGAAGAAGAACAATGCATCCTCTGATGCTAAGTTGGGGATTTGAAGCATGAAAGTAGTGAACTCCTTTACGTAGTCGCTAATCGTACTCTTGTGCTTCAACTCCCTCAACTTCTTCCTTGCTTCATAAACTACATTCTCAAGGAAGAATTATTTTTTCAGCTCCCTTTTAAAATCTTTTCATGTGGCTATGTTGCAAGTATCTTTTTTCATATATGTGCACTTTCTCCTCCACCACAAAGTAGCATTATCAGAAAGGTAGAGAGCTGCAGTGCGTGTTTTTATTACTTCTTCGACTACCCCTTGGCCTTTAAAGTACATCTCCATTTGTCATAGGAAGTTCTCTACCTCTCAAGCGTCCCTCACACCCTTGAACTCCTTTGGCTTTTGGAGATCAATCTTTATCATCTCCCTTATAATGGTTGGTCGATATTTTGTCTCCTCGAACGAAACTCAAACATCCTTAAATAGCTTCAAGAAATTTTCAAGCTTCTCTTTGATTTGGAGCATGCTTTCTTTGAAAGCATCTAGTTCTCCTAACACGTGAGTCTCGAGGGTCTCCTTGTCATGTTCTATCCTTTGAAAGCGCTCATCCATAGAAGATAGAACATTCTCTAATATAGAAACTCTCTCTTCTAAGAAGTTAGAGTCCTTACCTCTAGGTTCACTTGAAGAACGAGCCTTCTTGCCTCCCTATTGAGAAGGAATAGCATCCCTTCTCCTTTGAGACTCAACATGTTCCATGGTTACACTAGAAGTCATACCCACAAACCACTTGTGCTTCCTCTCAAACTTAGCTCTAATACTAAATTTTCACGGCCTTAGACACACTCCAACACTACCGTACCGGCACTCGGACTTACTCAATCTCTTGAACTAATACCAAGTCAGCCTAACCCTCAGTATTTAGCAAGAAAGCTAAGAACTAAGAGAAAGGAAGCTTTGGTGGAAAGAACGCTTTATTATTCAAGTGTTTGTTACAAATGACTCATGCACTCAAACTCTAATTCTCACCTCCTATTTATAGCCATCCACCTCCTCAATGGATGGTTAGGATTAAATCTAATCAACGGTCCAGATTAATCATCCAGAATCTTCATTACAAATATATCCTACCACAACTTTCTAAATACTTATAGATTATTCCATACTATTCTTCATACTTCTATATACATCAAGACTCTTCTAAAATACTCTATGACCTCCTAGAGTCTTCTAAAACTTTCTATGGTATTCCGGGACCTTCCACGATATTCTAGAATGTTTTAGAACTATCTATAGCATTCTCAAACACTCCAAAAAATAATACAAATGTCGTTAAATCTAACCTTCTAATATTTACTATGGCAAGGGACTGGCCCAACCACAATTTTTCTAAAAAAAAAGATGTAGAAAGTAAAACAAAAATGCTACGTACACAAAAAAATCAGCCACCATGTATTTCTATATAAATATATGTATTATTCAACTTATTTTTAATATGTATTTTATATTTTAACATATATTATACGAATTGCTAGTTTAGTGGATGATATTTTGTGTACAAATTACATAATTGTAAATAAAATTAGGTTTTCATTGTTTCACACACAAACAAGTAGTCAACAAATATCTCTGTCACTTAGTCTCTCACTTCTACCTCTACGATTTTGAAATTCGCTTTTACCTTTCAGCCGCTCATTGTTGCCCCTCTTTACCCGTGATGATCTTTGCACCATTTTGACTCTACTGCTTCTATCTCTTAGACTCTAACTTCTTGCTCCTACAATCTCTAGTTTCATCAACCTTTTATTGTTTTGTCCCTTCTTCTCAAGCAATTTTCGCATTCTTACATCTTCATCGTTTGCAAGTATTTCACAACTAGAAAATGGATTAATACAGATAGATTTACAGACAGATTTACTCTTTATTACAGACGGATTTTTGGTTACCGACGGATTTTGTCTCTCTGTAAAAGCTCCGTCGGAAATTATTTACCGACGGATTTTTTTCCGTCGGAAAATTACTGACGGATTTTTACTAGTTACCGACGGATTTTCCGTCTGTAATTACAGACGGATTTTCAGACGGATTTTTCGTCTGTAATTACAGACAAATTTTTGGACAGATTTTCCGTCTATAATTACAGACGGATTTTCAGATGAATTTTCCATCTGTAATTTAAACTTTGGAAAATTATCTCACACTCTGATTATAGACAGAAAATCCATCTGTAAATCCGTCAGTAAGGTAAAATAGAATTTTTTATTTTTCTAATTACAAAATAAACTTGTTTTCATACAAAATAAATATAAATTTAATACAAATTTTTATCTAATTTATATTCGAATATTTATAATATTTTGAAAAATAAACAAATTCATCCTATTATCAAACTAAAAGAATAGTACTATAAACAAACAACTTAATATAATTCAAAATATAAACAAAGTGTTGATACATCAATTATAATAATAAGTAACAACTATACATCAATAAAGTGTATTGATACATCAACTATTGTCCTCTAATTAAATCAAAATATACAATAAGGTTGCTTAATTAGGTTCTAAAATTAAAACTTCATCTGTACAAAAACCATTCATCATTATTGTGTCTATTGATTCAAAACAGTGTGCATTGTGCTTAAATGACCTTCTTCCTTTATAATGTGAAGGATTTGTTCATTGAATGTCCTCCTGGACAGAACCATATATGAGAGAATCAAACCTTAATCATAAACAATACATCTTAATTCATGTTTGTAAAATGTAAACTTACCTATTCAGTTTTACCAACTCAGATAAAAATTTAACTATCTTGAAAAGTTCTCCGTCAGTTGCACCAACAAGGCTTTCCAAAAAGGTAGATAATTGTGCCTTATCAGCAATGATATTCCTGCAAGTACCATCTTCTTGCATGCATTTTAACAAGATCTCAACTGCAACAACCCTCTCCTCTGCCCATTCTGCTCCCAAACTGCCAACTATAGCTTCAATTTCTCTTTCGGATAACACAGCATGTGCAACTAAAGATGCAATGCTCTCTTCACTGCTTCCAACAACCTGCGCAAGTAAAAGCATTGCAGCCATTTTGGGACTCAAACACATCTCTAGAAATTCTTTCTCTTTCATATTTACAACTGCAATGAGAGCCTCCACTGTTGCCATATCTGAAAGAATAATAGTGGAAGGTTTCAGGAGATACATTAACACCATAGCCTTTTTTACACCTTTCTTGAAAAGGGTCATGATCCATTCTACATCAATGTCAACATGGCTAAGCATCTGAATAACATTACTGTCTACGTAATCCATCTCAGTTAACAAGAAAACTGCTGTTTGCAGCACTTTTGGATCAAAAGACTTAAGAAGCACCCCCATGAATCCATTGATGATAGGAGGTTTTGATAGCATACTATGGATATTAACAATTATTAGGTTCAATTCTCTCCAAAGCTTCTCAATTTGAAGCACAACCATTTCAGATTCCTCAAGCACCTTTGACATATACAGTTTGTTGATTGCATTGGGCAACTCGCTCATCATTCCATCAAGCGTCGCCTCTGATATGACACTATTAGGAGAAGTTGAACACTCCACTTTCAGCTTAGTATCTACATGTGGACTGTCACATGGCATTTCGACTTTGTTCTTTCCAGTTTGAGATTATTTGTTTGAGCACGAAATTTGTTTTCGGTAAGCGAGTCTTTCGCAGCTTCTTGCGAGTGATGGGACAAGTTAAGTTTCCCCTTTTAAGCCATTCTTCAATAGCATGGCGTTCAAATGTGTGTCCTGTCTCAAGGGTCACAGGATCATCAAATAGGTTACTTGTTAATGGACAGACAAAGTCCTTTAGAGGCACATGTTCGTCTTCCATGTTATAATATGGAGAACTAAACACAGGAGAAATGCAAGCATAGAAAAATGAAAATTTTTAGGTGAATATTAAGATACATGTATATTATAACCATAATTTTTTTAATTAGAAAATGCAGAAACAATTAAGCATGACATACCACATGGATCTTGAACAAATATTTTTTGTTTGTCATGGGGTTTGGAATTTCTGAGGCTCCAGTAGTGCTATCTTTTCGTCCTTTTCCTACAGGGACAAAATTTCACCAGTTTAGCAGCTTATAGCACTAAAAGTCTAAAATGGCTATCATATATAAGAAATTTAGTCCCCACTACCTCACTTTCTACTTCAGATTCGGAGAATGAACAAGGTAAATTCTTATCCAAAGAAGATTCTGCTTCATCAGCTAAGTTTATTAAATAGGGTGGTGGTTTCAAACATTTTGCAGATTTTGTGTTTTAAGGATTTTGGGAGTACTCAGGGATTTGTTTCCAATTCTAACCAGATTCGGGGTCCTCTTGACAAACCCCATTTTGACGATTTATCTTGTATTGATTTTTGGGGATTTTATAACCTTTTACCCACATTTATTCAATGAAATAGCATGGTTTTATAACTTCTCCTTTAATTGTGCTTAAGAGTGAAAACATGCTTTTTAGGTCTTAAAATGAATAAATTTAATTCACCTTGATTCCATTAGATGCCTTGATATGTTTGTTAAGTGATTTAAGGTTTAGGAGGCAAATATTGGATCAAGGGAATGAAGAAAGAAGCATGAAAAGTTGGAGAACTCATGAAGAAATGAAAGAACCGGAAAGCTGTCAAGCCGACCTCTTCGCACTTAAACAACCATAACTTGAGCTACAGAGGTCCAAATGATGCGGTTCCAGTTGGGTTAGAAAGCTAACATCCGGGGCTTCAAAACGATATAAGATTTACCATAGTTGCTACAAGTATGGTAGCGCGCACGCGCATAGTACGCGCACGCGCCGTTTACTGCCACCTAGTCCACTTGAAGCAAAACGTGGCCAGCGATTTTAGAAGCCTTGTGGGCCCAATCCAACTCATTTCTGATGCTATTTAACCCAAGGAGTGAAGAGAGAAACACATGTTAGTTACCATTAGTCATAGTTTAGTTTTAGAAGTAGTTTCTAGAGAGAGAAGCTCTCACTTCTCTCTAGAATTAGGATTAGGATTAGGATTAGTTCTTAGATCTAGGTTTTAATCTTTGCTTTCTTCTACTTCTACATCTCAATTCCTTGTTGTTACATTCATTCTTCTTCCATTCTTTTATTGTAATTTCCTTTATGTTGTTCTTATACTTTGTTGTAGATCTAGTATTGTTCCTTCCATTTTCTTTCAATTCAATAAGAGGTAATTCATAATAATTGTTCTTCTTTGCTTTTCTACTGTTGATCTCTTGCCTTTGTAGTTAGATCTCTCTTTAATTCTTGCAATTTATGTTGTTTACTTTCATTGCACTTTATGTGTTTGTTGAAATGTCTCTTTTAGTTTTAGTGTAGATTTTGTTCCTCTTGGCCTAGGTAGAGTAATTAGTGACACTTGAGTTATCTAATTCCTTTGTTGATTGATAATTGGAGAGATTGCTAATTGGTTTGGAGTGCACTAAAGCTAGTCTTTCCTTGGGAGTTGGCTAGGACTTGTGGCTCAAGTCAATTCATCCACTTGACTTTCCTTTATTAGCAAGGGTTAACTAAGTGGTAGCAATGAACAATTCTCATCACAATTGAGAAGGATAACTAGGATAGAACTTCTAGTTCTCATACCTTACCAAGAGCCTTTTATAGTTGTTAGTCTATTTTCATTGCCATTTACTTTCATGTCTCTTATCCAAAACCCCAAAATAACTCACAACCAATAACAAGACACTTTATTGTAATTCCTAGGGAGAACGACCCGAGGTTCAATACTTCGGTTTATAAATTTAGGGGTTTGTTACTTGTGACAAACAATCTTTTGTATGAAAGGATTATTGTTGGTTTAGAAACTATACTTTACAACGAGATTTCATTAGTGAAATTCTAAACCGTCAAAAATCCATTCGTCAAAATGGCGCCGTTGCCGGGGAGTTGCAATGGTGTTATGTTATTGGTTATTGTATATATGTGAATATTGTGAATAGCTTGATTTTTTTGGATTGCTTGCTAGTTAGGACTTTGTTTCATTATTTCTTAGTAGTTTTTGTTTTTATTTTCTCTTTTCACCATGAATTCTCATTTTGGCTATGAGTGTGATTACAACTATGTTGTAGGAAGTGGAGATTACAAGGAAGATGTGTATCAAGGATGGGACAATCAAAGGTGGGAGGAGCCATATGCATATGATCAATCCTCTTGGCAACAACCTCCACCAATGCACTATGAAGAAGAGCCATTCTATGATGCATGTCAATCTAATGGCTATGGTGAATCTCCTTGTGACTTTCAAGAACCACCACCATATGCCTATGAACCATATCCTCAACATAACTCTCAACCATACTCACAAGCCCCTTTTCACCAACCACCTTCATATGACCCTAATCCATATCCATCCTACCAACAACCATATGAGCAATATGAACCACACATAGAGCCACCACCATTCCAACATCAACATTTTCAAGAGCCACCCCCTCCACATTATTACCAAGATGAACCACCTCCAACATATGAAAATTTCCAACCACAAGATGAATACTACTTTCCACCACAACCTCCCATGGAAGAATACTTATGTCCTTCAATCCAAGAGCCCTATGATCCTACTCATGACATCCAAGAGGAACAAGAGTCAAGGGATCATCTCAAGGAAGCATTGGATCAATTTCAAGAAACCATGGAGTGTGTTGTGCAACAAGTGGAAAGAGTGGAAAACATTGAACCACCACAACTCTACCAAGAAAAACCACCTTCCTATTATGAACCTTTTCCCCAAAATGATGAATCCTTCCATCCACCCCAATCTCTAATGGATGAAACCCTTGGTGTTCTTGTTCAAGGGCAAGAAGAGATGAAAAGGGATGTGCAAAATTTCATGGCCGCCTTGGATGCGGTAACAAATCAATTAGCCTCCCAATGCTTGAACACTCAAGGAACCCCCATGGCTCAAGAAGAGCATAGCATGGAGGAGAGATTGGAAACTCCGGTGGGAAATGAAGGAAGTTACTTTGTATTGGAACAATTGGAGGAAGCTTTAATTGTTGAAGACACGGAAGAAGTGGTAGAAGACTTAGGAGATGCGGAGCCTCCATGGAAACATAGAGTTGAAGAAAATCCCTCCAAGATGATTGAAATTGATGCTAGGGAGGAAAGTGCACACCTTTCAAGGCTTATTTCATATGAAGACTTGGATGGGATAGAGCAAGGATTGAGTTCCCTTGGTGATGAAGATCAAGCATCAAGTCTTAGTGGTGAAGAATCCTTTGAGCATGAAGAACCTTCTCCCGGTGCATTTGAAAATGTTGTGGAGGTAAACTTCTTTCACCCTCCCAATTATAGTTTGATTAAGGGAAAAGGCTTAGATAGTATTAATGAACAAAGGATTGAATTAGAGAAATCTTGTGAAGAGGTAGAAGTCCTTAGAAATAGAAGGATGGGAGTGGAATACGCTTTGTCAAGATCGTTGAAAGCATCTTTGCCTAGGTTGTCATCTACTCCTTCACTTGAGTGGGTAAAATTCATTTCTATTAGCTTTATTGTCCCACTTGAGTATGGCTTGCTTGAAACGGATGGTCAACTTAGGATGCTTTGTGGGATGAAGCGTAAGCGAAAGATGTTTCGTGGTTGGCGTTGCAAATCAAGGCTCATTATGGTTGATGCATCAAACACGAGATATAAAGGTTGGAGTAGTGCTCAAATAGATGGGTCTAGGAGGATTGTTGGGCACTTCATAGAGAATTCTTCTTGTTCACCACCCGGATGGACTAATAATAATGATCAACTTCAAGACGGGTGTGAAAATAAAGTGTGGGACCCCGGATCACAAGAAAAGGATCAACTTTGGGAGCCCCAAGCTTGTGAAGAACTCCATCAACACTTGGCTCAATCCATAAAGAATCTTGGGGCACAATGGAGAACCAAGCATTGGTGGGAGTTCCAAGATGAATACAAGCACAAGCCACCTTGAGAGGAGCTCCCCATAAGTCCAACTTAAGGACAATAAACAAAAGTGCTAGGTGGGAGGCACCCCACCATGGTAAAAATCTTTTCATTTTCTCTTTTGTAAATATTGGTAAGAATTAGTTTGATTTCATGTTTTTATTGGTTTGTTAAGTTTAGTTAGAAGTATAATATGATAAATAAGGTTTTAGGGTGTTTTGGTAGCTGTTTGGAATGCTTGGATTGGTGCAAGAACTTGGAAAATTTTTTTTGAAAAAAACAGAACACCATCCACGCGTTCGCGCACATGACGCGGACGCGCACCTGCGCATTTTCGACCATCCACGCGGACGCGCACTGTACGCGTACGCGTGGATGCAAAAAATTCAACCCCGGCCAAAAACCCGAGAGTTAGGCCTGGACTGTGCAAACATTGGGCCTAAGGCACAAGTCTATGCACGCGTGCGCGCACCTGGCGCGTACGCGCACATGATCTTAAATTCGCAATGCACGCGCACGCACACTGTGCGCGCGCGCGTCGATTGCACAATCTGCACCCCGGTACTTTTACCCGAGAGTTGTGCCAGACTTGGGCCGACATTATGCCTCTGGCCTAACTCGATGCACGCGTGCGCGCACCTGGCGCGTACGCGTCCTTCGACCAATATGCGCATCGACGCGTAAACACGCATGACGCGCACGCGTCGGTAAAAAAAAAAAGAGTTTTTTTTTCTCATCTTCCATTTTCTTTTGTTCACTGCATTCGCATACTTCTACTCTTTCCATTTTCATTTTGTTTCTATAGCATGTTTTCAGTTCTTTTTTTCTAAGTGTCATTTCAATAATGGTGTTGGATTCTTCCACTCAATTGTTGAGAAATTCTTGCATTATATTGGTGCTTCTTGACTTGTTTGATATTGTTGGGTGATGAAACTTTCAAATCAATGCTTCATCTTGTATGACTCTTATGTCTTTGTGCATTGATATGACCTCATATTGTCTTTCATGACCCACTTCTTCTTATGTGAACTTGATGTGCCATATGCTCTTCATGCTTCGATTTTACTCTTGCATCAAGTATCATTGATATGCCATTTTCTCTTATTGTTTCCTCCTCTACATGTTGTAGCTACCATGTAGTAGAGTACCATCCCTTTATTTGGCATTAGCCCCTGCCTATGTTCTAATTGCCTTGATATCTTTGTTATAGGCTTAATTTTCTCTCCTTTTCTTTCCTTTTGCGTTGGCCACCAATACGGAAGAAAAGGAAAGTTTCTAAATGAGGCAACAAACAAGTCATCCGCACAACCATTTGAGGAGCTCATCAATTGTAGTAACCCGTCCACCCTGCTCTTCTTTGCATGCACCGAGGACGGTGCAATCTTCAAGTGTGGGGAGGTCGTTCGACCGATCTCCATGGGTAACAATTTCCTTTTCAACACCAATTCTTAGTTTTCTTTGTTAGATTAGTTATTGCATTGCATGATAGGTTTCATGTTAGTTAGAATTTGTACATATTTTACTACCTTCTTCTTATTAGGACTACTTGGTTAGAATGATGATTTCTTTCCCAAGAAACCATTTTGGGGCAACCTACCAATTTGAAAAAGAAAATTTGTGGAACTTGCTTGAAAGAATTTATTTTGGAACATGGTTTTTGAGCTAAGAACACAAGCATGTGAGTTTTGAGCCTAATTGTGTGGTTACATCTTATAACCACTTATTTTCCATTCTTGTGTGAAATTGTTCTCTGTCTATGATTGTAATCTTTGATTTGTTTGAATTTATATGTCCATTATTCCTTGTATTCATGCATTTATATGATTGAGGCCATCATTTCATTAGCTCACTTACCCAAATAGCCTTACCTTTTATATTCCTTTGTTAGCCAATTTGAGCCTACGATTAACCCGCTTGTTCTTAATTTTAGCACATTACAAGCCTTAAAGCGAAAAACAATAAATGTCCTTAATTTGGATCTTTGATTAGCTTAGGCTAGTGTGTGTGAGTATCATTCAAATGTGGGAACCTTGGGACATTGGGTGAATAAAAGGGTAGTTTTGTATTTTTATTGAAAATATTGGAAATTGGGTACATACTCATATATTGATCAAATGTAAAACCTTATGCATTGATGTTTTTGTATATAGAAAGAAAAAAAAAGAGAAAAACAAAAGAAAAAGAAAAGAAAAAAAAATAATATGGAAAAGGAAAAGAAAAAAAAATATAGAAAAAGAAAGAAAAAAAGCAATAAAGGGGACAAAATGCCCCAAAACAAAGTGAAGCTCAATAAAGATCAATGCATAAGTGTTATGAAATGAAAAGAAATTGCATGAGTATGTGAAAAAGTGAGAAATGGGTAGTTAGGTTAGCTTTGAAATTGTATAGGATGTCATAGGTTAGGTGGGAAGTTTAAGCTTATCAAAGATTCAAATTTCAAGCTCACTTGACCAAATATGCATCCTACCTTAACCCTAGCCCCATTACAACCTAAAGAAAAGACCTCATGATAATTGTATGCATGCATGAAATAATTGTTGATTGTTAGATGAAAAACAAATTTTGGAAAGCATGATTAGGGGAGAATTGAGAGAATCAACCCCAAACACCGAGCAACTAGAGTGCAAACACTCCCGGTGAGGGTTCGATGCTCAATTCCTTGATTCCCGGCTTTCATGAGCGTTCTTCTTGCAAGTCTATGTGAACTTCATATTTATACTTCAATTGGTAAGATTCATGAATCGTTATATGATCTTAAGCCCTACTTGTGCATGTATGTCTTGGAGAATGATTTATTTTTAACCAAGTAGGTAGAATCATTTTGCATTTAGTTGCATGCATATAGTTTATTTACATTGAATAAATGTTGATCCCTTTGCTTTCTCTTGGTTTAAGCATGAGGACATGCTTGGTTTAAGTGTTGGGAGGTTGACAAACCCCATTTTGACGGTTTATCTTGTATTGATTTTTGGGGATTTTATAACCTTTTACCCACATTTATTCAATGAAATAGCATGGTTTTATAACTTCTCCTTTAATTGTGCTTAAGAGTGAAAACATGCTTTTTAGGTCTTAAAATGAATAAATTTAATTCACCTTGATTCCATTAGATGCCTTGATATGTTTGTTAAGTGATTTAAGGTTTAGGAGGCAAAGATTGGATCAAGGGAATGAAGAAAGAAGCATGAAAAGTTGGAGAACTCATGAAGAAATGAAAGAACCGGAAAGCTGTCAAGCCGACCTCTTCGCACTTAAACAACCATAACTTGAGCTACAGAGGTCCAAATGATGCGGTTCCAGTTGGGTTAGAAAGCTAACATCTGGGGCTTCGAAACGATATAAGATTTACCATAGTTGCTACAAGTATGGTAGCACGCACGCGCATAGTACGCGCACGCGCCGTTGCTGCCACCTAGTCCACTTGAAGCAAAACGTGGCCACCAATTTTAGAAGCCTTGTGGGCCCAATCCAACTCATTTCTGATGCTATTTAACCCAAGGAGTGAAGAGAGAAACACATGTTAGTTACCATTAGTCATAGTTTAGTTTTAGAAGTAGTTTCTAGAGAGAGAAGCTCTCACTTCTCTCTAGAATTAGGATTAGGATTAGGATTAGTTCTTAGATCTAGGTTTTAATCTTTGCTTTCTTCTACTTCTACATCTCAATTCCTTGTTGTTACATTCATTCTTCTTCCATTCTTTTATTGTAATTTCCTTTATGTTGTTCTTATACTTTGTTGTAGATCTAGTATTGTTCCTTCCATTTTCTTTCAATTCAATAAGAGGTAATTCATAATAATTGTTCTTCTTTGCTTTTCTACTGTTGATCTCTTGCCTTTGTAGTTAGATCTCTCTTTAATTCTTGCAATTTATGTTGTTTACTTTCATTGCACTTTATGTGTTTGTTGAAATGTCTCTTTTAGTTTTAGTGTAGATTTTGTTCCTCTTGGCCTAGGTAGAGTAATTAGTGACACTTGAGTTATCTAATTCCTTTGTTGATTGATAATTGGAGAGATTGCTAATTGGTTTGGAGTGCACTAAAGCTAGTCTTTCCTTGGGAGTTGGCTAGGACTTGTGGCTCAAGTCAATTCATCCACTTGACTTTCCTTTATTAGCAAGGGTTAACTAAGTGGTAGCAATGAACAATTCTCATCACAATTGAGAAGGATAACTAGGATAGAACTTCTAGTTCTCATACCTTACTAAGAGCCTTTTATAGTTGTTAGTCTATTTTCATTGCCATTTACTTTCATGTCTCTTATCCAAAACCCCAAAATAACTCACAACCAATAACAAGACACTTTATTGTAATTCCTAGGGAGAACGACCCGAGGTTCAATACTTCGGTTTATAAATTTAGGGGTTTGTTACTTGTGACAAACAATCTTTTGTATGAAAGGATTATTGTTGGTTTTTTACAATGAGATTTCATTAGTGAAATTCTAAACCGTCAAAAATCCATTCGTCACCTCTTCGAACATGAAGTACTAGTGATCTCTCTTTCTGCTTTTGATTCTGAGGAGGAACTAGTCAAACTCTTATCAACCAATGAAGATTCGGTTTCATCAGCGAGTGATGCCAAGTTTTGTGAAGAGTTTTGGGGTTTGAAGATTGTGGGAGAGACTCTTTGTGGATAAAATAGTGCGTAGGAGGAATTGCTGCAAGAACCACTGCTCAAAAACTCAATGGAGGCTTCTTCCCTTTCGCTCCATATTGGCTACAACAGTGACATAATGATCGTTCAAAACTCATCAACCAAATTCAAGAGAATCCTAATTGTCTCTTGTTTATAGAGCAGTGAATGGTTTAATTTGGCTTCTCTCTAAAAATTTTTTTGTCAAATTCTAAACCTTCAATGTTAAAGAAATCTCAGTTTAATTAATCTGTTGGTCATAAAAAAATTAGCATATTAATCCTTACATTATCGTAGTATCCGCTCTTCAACGCAATCATTTCTGTTTCCTCCATCACTAACTGCTCCTCCTCGTCCTCCTCCACATTGTTCTCCTCTTACAATAAGGTCCTTTAGTGGCTCTTTACATGAGGGTGATGGCCAAAGACTAGGATATCCGACACCCCTAACGAAAGATAAAAAGAATAATAAAAAAATCAAACATTTTTGATACACAATACTATCAAGCTATCATATTTTAAAAAAAAAATAAACGACACTAGCATTACTATGATGCTGCATGACCAGGGACATCCACTTCTGCCATCACATTTATACCTGTGATATTCCATGAAAGTGCTTATGAAACAAATTCAGATCAATAGAAAGACGAAACTTGGAAGGAACATAGGAAAAACAAAACCAAAAAGAGAATTCCAAAATCAAGATCCAGATAGATAAATGCAGTAAAAAATATGAAATGGAAACTTCAAAAGGAATTTAAAGCTACCTCACCTCTCATTCTTGAAAAGCTTTATGGCAAGACAAGCACAACATGAAAAAGAGCATAATGTTAGTCAATTGTAGAGAAAGAAAGATGACTCAAAGATTTATTCAGATTGCAGAACTAGATGGTTGCAATATCATGTATATTGCTAGTTTGAACATGTTTTTTCCCAGTCGTACATCCCCTTATCAGGTACGATTATGAAAAAGACAATATATATATATATATATATATATATATATATATATATATATATGAGAAGCCTTTAAATCAAACTTATTGGTACGACATTGAAGAAGGTAAGTCTTACTTGACAATTTCATATGCGTCCTCCACAGTGTAACGTTCCCATTTTGTGTAAGAACCTTTTCACATATTTGGAAATGAAGCCACCTCTAGAGGAAATGACTGCTTGTGTATGATATGCCAATGCAGAACATTATAGCAAGCATGAGTTTTAAAGCTGAATATTTTAAAGATGAAACCATAACCAAAAGACAAAAGATGAGTTGAAAACATGATGGGTTGATCATTAATGATTAAAGAACTCAATCAATAAAAGAAAGAATGTAGAAAACCAGCAGTTAAATTACAAACAAAAGAATATGATTAACTAAAGCAATATAAAAGACTCCAACATTAAAACCAATATTCTTAACATATTACAAGCCCAAGATAGAAGAATAATGTATTACATTAATTTCCTAAACTTGCAAAATTCAGACCAACAATTGATAACTAAAAAAAGTTGTGAATAGGAAACAAAAAGACAGCACGATTTAAGGCAATAAATAGCTCTTACCATTCAAAAGACAAGTTTTCTCCCCGGTATCTTTGTACTGACGGAGACATTGGTTTAGACAGAAAAGATAAGGCAAAACAAGCACTAAAGGGATTGCAATAGAGTGACTACCACACAAAGAATCAGCTTCCAACCAAGCAATTGTGGCAACCTACAAGGGTTTTGGAAAATAGATCCCCTAATTAGAGAAGTCAATCAAGCATCTTGAGAGTCAAGAACAAAAGATACAAGTCTAGAAACTAAAAATTTTAACTGTTAATGAACAAGCTCTATGGAAAAGGAGAATGGTAAGAATGCTTAAATCTGTAGACAAATTACAAATATCAATATTATATAGAGTCCACAGTGCTTATTTTTTTCTCGAGAATATTTTGAACAAAATCAAGGAAACTTGTTCCATGACTTCAGTGCTATATATTTGTGTATATATATAAATCATATGCATAAACTTGACAACATTCTGCATAATCAAAATAGGAGTCCCATAAGTTACATAAAATCACAAAAAGTTAACTCTAAATAGTAAAAGGCATTAACATCAACCCATCAGAACCAAACCTGCCAATGTACCATTCTAAGGAATTGTATATGTCTGCATAATGAGGAACTGTATATGTCTTTGTTTAGGTAGTAGAACTAAAAAAATGCTAATTATATATATTATATGCTTTATTTGGGCATAGTTGAGACAATGAAAGAACAAATAGACACCAGTGACATACCGTTCCAATTGTTGCTGGTGCAAGTAGTACCTTCAAATTGATCTTTTCTGCTAATACCTTTATCTGATTCCTAATTTTTTGCTTTGTTGATAATACTTGTAAAATTAAACTCTTCAATATGTAAGATCATAATTTCTATCACATTTATTTCAACAAGCCATAAGTTTTCCAAGGATTCTTGAACATTCTTCCGAACTAGATATTTAGAAGAATCAAAATCATCCAAATTTGATAGAGATGTCACAGACCCTTCCAATTGATCAGCATCAACTGTAGACTGGTGATGAAGCAGTAGCCTTAAACTGTAAATATCTCAGATTCATTAAGATCGAACAAAACAGACCCTTCCAATTAAACCGCTCTTTCTTCTTTGCTGGAATCTCAAACAAAATAGAAGAAACAACCAATTAGGATTTTGTTGACTGAATTTCGCTGTTAGCTATGATACGGCACATTATTGCTTACGAGTAAGTGAAAGGTCAGCAATTCGTTAGGAAAAAGAAGCGACTAAGAATGTGAAGAAAAGTGTGAGTGAGACAAAGAAAGTGAGATTAACGAACTTTCTGTGAAATTATTTTTATTTTTCTGTGAAATTAGCAACAGCAATAGGGAAGGGACAGGGCTAGGGCTAGGGATAATTAAATCAGAATAGAATCACAATGGAAGGGGTTAGGGATATGGACGAGAAGGAGGCGGAGGCCTACCAGAACTAACGGCGATGAGAAGAGATGATGACAGACCTCTGGTGAGGAGATAAGAAGCAGCGATGAGAGCGGCGTGGAAGGAGCTCGTAAGACAAGAGCACGACAGAGAGAGCTCGTACAACGATGGCAACGAAGGGAGAAAACACGATGAGGGCGACGGAGGGAGCTCGTGCAACGCGAGCCGCCGCGGCAACCACAGCGGAGAACGTCACGTCGTCAACGGAGAGAGAAGGCAGGGAGTAATTGAAAACATGAAAAAGTGAAATGAACCATTGGAAGTTTCGAAACCTAACTCCTTATTTTAATATTTCTGACAGAAAAGTTTAAATTACAGACAGAAAATCTGTCTGTAATTAAATAGACAAATAATTACAGACGGATTTTTCGTCTGTAATTATTTTCCACGAAAAAAATTAATTTTACCGATAGAATTATCGACGGATTTTATTTTCCGTCTGTAATTTATTCTAATTCATTTTTTTGTTTTCCGACAAAAAAATTTCTCTAAAATTCCGTCTATATTTCCGTGGGATAAAATCCATCAAAAATATCCATCTGTAATAACTAGTTTTCTAGTAGTGTTTTATAGGCTTGCAACATCCATATTCTCTCTATCTCTGCACATCTATATACTTCTCTTCTCTTTGTCTAGCATTTTTTCCTTGTCTTTTTTTCTTTGTTATGATTTTTTTCTCTAATTATGTTCTTAACAATAATGGTATTTTTTTACTCTAGCACATGCTTCTCTATTTTATCAATTTCTCTATTTTAATTTTTTTCTTTTATTACTTATTTTTAAAATATTGTAAATTTGTTGATAAAGTAACAGTTTTGTGTTTTAGTTATGCTTGTTTTTGCTCTATGTATAAGTTTTTGTGTTGATTGTATTGTCTTGTCTTGCTAATTAGACATTAGATTGAAATTTTATTTTTTCTCAAAAATTTAAAAAAATAATTCTAATGTCAAATTATAGATTAATTTATTGAAAAATTTTATTTTCATTTATTGTCATCGTTGTATTAGATTAATTTCGATTATATATTTCTTTATAATTAATTTTACTTTTTTATTAAGTTAAATGAATTAATTTGTCGACCCGCTAATTTGTCGTAATACTGGATAGACAAACACATAGTTGTAAAAATTAAATTGAATTGACTGGCTCCACTGGAAAATGGATGAACCAGATCTCTAACCGATTCGGTCCAATCCAAAGACCATTTAAGATTAAGAACTGGTAAAAATCGATCAAACCGATAAAAAACTAATACAATCTAACTGTTCAAGAGAAAATTCTAAAACTGATGAAGATATAATTTAAAATTAGATCCTCCTTATACTATATATTCCTCTTGCCACTAAGTTATGTTACTCCTTATTATTTTATATGTTAATTATTAATTATATAGTAAAATCACACAATAATTTTTTTAGATATTATTTTAATTTTATATTCACTTATATTTAAAATATTTTTTTATTATTCATGATTATTAACATAAATATTATTAAATATGTATAAATAAAAAATATTAAATATTTTTATTAATTAAAATAAAATTATTTTTTATAATTATATGATATCTATTAATATTATTTTTCATTAAACACATATTATAACAATATAATAAATATAAAAATACTTTAATATCAAAATAAAATTAAAAATCTTTATCATAAAAAATATTAAAATTTTATATACTTATTTAATAATAACTGGATTATAACTTATTGATTATAATTTGTTAAAACTTAATTATTTTTAAAATATTAGTTAAGATATATATTTTAAATTTAAATTTAAATTTTTTATTATTTTTTATTTTTTATTTATATAAAATTAATTCTACTGATTCAACAAATAATTTATCACTTAAATTAATAAATTAATAAAATATAACCTAATCAATTTGATGATCGGTTCAATTCTTGCGGCTATAACTTCACGAGCCATATATATTCAATATATCCCCTCAATGCGTCATATATATTCATGACAATAAAAGGTCATAGTTTGGGCAAATTAGTAGAATCAAACTAACTAAATAATATATACGGAAGAAATAATTGGAGGAAATATTATTCCCAGCTAGATATTATTTTCATCCTCATAGGTAATCACATTATATAATTTACAGAATAATTGAATATCACAAGCAAAAAACAATCTTGTTTAAAAAGTTATCAATATGCCGGATGATTCCCATTTTCACAATTGATCCATTCCTTTATTTGACTAATATAAGTGATATTTGCATCTCTTATTTATCAATTTAATTAACTGCTCCAAATTTCTTTTTTATTAAAACTTTCTTTTCCGTATAGTTCCCTCTAATTATATATAGAATTTAATTAATTAATTAATACTAATTAAGGATATATGTTAAAATAATTAATTAAAAATTATGAAAAATATACAAAAGTTAACTTTCAATATACGTATATATTTATTTATTATGTCTCTATTAAAATAAAAAAAAATTATTAATATTAATCTTAGCATGCACCTTTAAGTTATATATATATATATATATATATATATATATATATATATATATATATATATATATATATATATATATATATATATATATATATATATATATATATAAAGAATTAACGAATTCAACATATTGCTATTTATTTCTCAAATTGGTGTTTTTCTATTGTATTTCATGTTCTTATAGTCATTATAGATTATTAGATAGACTAAGTGCTCATGCAGGTTGTTGAATGTTGATTATGTTAAGTGTAGGTTGCTGGGTGTGCTCTTTGACTTAGAGGCAACTACAGTCACGCCTTTAATTCATCAATGGTCAACGTGTTCAAAAATTATTCTTCCTACCTTCAATTTCATGCCACATGATACATGCACTTTGTTCATTCCTCGAATCGTTCCAGTAGAATTTAATATCGAATAATTTGGAACCATAATTGTAATAACTAGCTAGTCACTATCTTTATTATAGCATCATATCATTGTTCACGGTTTCATTACTGAATAATGGGAAGCTACTATGTAGACCAGTGGGAACAAATTACTAATAAAATATACCAATTCATTATACTCGCTCCGTGATAATAGGTTGTTGAGAATATATAAGAGATGTACTAACATTTTAGGTGAAAAATTAGTACAAAACTGGTGTTTGACCTGTAATAATATTACGGGACAATTTAATTTAATTATTTTTTTAATCTTTTTATTATTTTTGTTAAATATACATAAAATATTTTATTTATTATGAAATTAATAAATATATCTTGCACTAAAATTTATTATAATTTTTTAATATAGCACTTTCATAATTTAGTAAAAAGTTAAATTATTTATTAAACTAGAGAAATTATTTATAGAATAAAAGGAAAGTTTGGGTGCAGGCCTGGATATTTTGAATTTAATTTTAAATTGCACAAACAAAATTTATGTGTTTTTTTCTTTTAAATCATATTAGGAGATTCATTTTTATTATTAGTGAGTAAATCTTTATAAATTTTTAAATCTGTAAGTTGAAAGTCTTTAAAATACATTTTATATATCAATTATATATGAAATTTATAATTATAATTAATCACAATTCATACGATAATAACTCTTAACAAAAAAAAAAAAATATAGTATGATATATCTATAAACTAGTATGATATATTCAGATAACTTGACTGGTTGCGTTTTAACAAATTTTTAATTACTTTATTATATAAAATATCCAAATTTAGATTTTTATAATATCATTTCTCCCAAAATTTAAGTTAATAGGAGAATATAAGTTATATAATTTATATCTCTAAAACATTCTTTAAACAAGAGTATTTTTTGGATTTTATTTGATTTTTTGTATTATCTTTTTTATTTATCTTATATTATTTTTTTCTCTTTTAGGATTTATAAGAATCAAATTCTAACTCTAGAATTTTTGAATATAAAAATCTGATACTATACTATAATACTATTTTTTTTAGAAAAAATTTAAACGAATAAAAAAAATAATATGAATGATTATATTTTTAATATATATATATATATATATATATATATATATATATATATATATATATTCTAAAACATCGTGAGTTGAATTTGAACTTTTAAAAGTAAGTAATGCAAAATTATAGACTAACATTCAATTACCTATCATCACATTAATAAAATTAACTACTATCAAGAAAAGAAAAACTTATAATTATTCCAGTAGTGGTTGTGACACGGAAGGCCTTAGTTATCAATTAAATTCTCGGATATATTATTATTGTACATACATTTCGTTCTTTATTTTGGAATGATTAAATAAACTGAATGTATTTTAATTAATCATAGCGGCTCTTAGGTTATGCAGGCCACGTTTGGGTGTATTCATAGCACAGTAGACCTGTAAGAACAAATACTCTGCATGCGGTGTGGTATGGTTGTTCGTTATGAATATAAGTAATTAATTATCATCGAACTAGAACTTTGGACCAAATTAAATTTAAGCTAGGCATTCGATAAGATTCTGCAGTTCAAACGGAAAATTGAAAATAATATTTTAAGATCGTATACACTCAATATTTCTAGCACCAAAAATTAAGAATACTGATGATATTTTAACCATAAAAATTTAAATTTAATTTTAATACACTAATAATGTAAAAAAAATTATACGTACATTTAATTATTTGTCATTATATCAGTAAAAATAATTATTTTCAACAATCAATACATAAATAATCATTTAAAAGAACGATTGAATGATAATAATTTAAACTGTCAGTATATCAAAATTAAACTCTAAAAATAATTATTTTTATTGATATGACATTACGCAATTAGATGCACGTATATAAAATTATTCTATACTGATAGTATAGTATACTAAAATTAAATTTATAATTATAATTCAAGAAAATATAAAAATAATCAAACATAGGTCCAATTTTTTCATATAAATACCAAATAAAATCCACAATATTATTATATAACTAATAAGCAAAATTAATGTTTAAATTGCTAATTTTTAATTATTTAAATATCTTAATTACTAATTTTTTTAATTATTTAAATTACTTATAATGTTTAAATATAATATTTTATTTTTCCTATATATATATATATATATATATATATATATATATATATATATATATATATATATATATATATATATATGGCTGGTGATTATTATATTAATTCAAAGCATATATATATATATATATATATATATATATATATATATATATATATGGCTGGTGATTATTATATTAATTCAAAGCATAGGTATATGTAGGCAACCTACATATTATTTGAAATAATTAGAGAGGAATGCAAAACTCATGCAAATACCCGCCATATATTATATATTATTTTTAAAATATATTTTTCTATCCGTATTTAAAGTAATAAATAACTAAATTTTATTTAAATTAAAAAAAGCCATAATTCTTTTGAGGCAAGAGCCATTGGTAAATCTCCAGCCACCGTGAATTCTTCTGTTTTGGTGAAAAATTTGATGCAAGTTAATAGATGGCCTATGCCAATTAAACACCGCCATTCACTTTTATCAAAGTCATTAAAGATGGAAAGTTCTTGCATCATCATTCATCAGGGAGAAGAAATTAAAAACATCTCTCTTTTTAAGATTGGCATATTTGAGATTGCGAAAACTTGTTGCTACCTATATAATTGAAGGGACCCAAAAAAAAAAAAATAAAGTGAAAATTTTACTAGTTGCTACGATGTGACTACGTGAGAGTGTCATGCTTTTCTTAACTACTTGATGCTTTTCTTGCAGCTATATTAAAGTCATCTTAAATGACATGGTTGTTTTTTAATTCGTTATCCAACTCGACCAATTATGATTTATGCACAAAAGCTAAATACATCACCATATGCTTAATTCGATCTCTTCAATTTGGCAATAAAGTTGGACATACAGTACTATATACATGTTAATCGTCTTGATTTCTTTTCCTTTTTCCCTTTTGATGCTAAAGATGAAAACCAAATGTGTGTCTAACACTGTTTATCAATGGCAGCAACATATATAAATTAATTATCTACCTAGAAGCTAAGCACCATATTTGTTGGATTAATGATATATTTTCTAATTGTTTAACATTTTTATATTGCCACATTACATATACACAATGGATATAAGAATGACAACCATTTTCTTTTGTGCTGAATTCCTGGAACTGGAAGCAATTAGTCATTAATTCGGAAAATTTTATTTAGATTAATTAGGAATTATACCATGTATGTCCACCAAGTTATAATGTATAATAACCATTTATGATTTAAAAAAGATAAATTTGTTTCTTATTATTTTTTATTTGGACAAATTTATTTTTGTACCTATTTTAGTATACCTGAAGGGTACCGAAATATATTTTCTTAAAAAATATCTTGAGATCGAATTACACTTTATTCTTTGTAAATGCAGGATATATGAAATGCTGACTTAGCAAAGCCGTTAAAGACTAAAAATATGTAGAAAGTCACTCAAACTAACTCTCTAGCTCAACAAACTCAAAACTAAAGCTATTATATATATATATATATATATATATATATATATATATATATATATATATACTCAAATAATCATAATAATAAATTACAAAAATATCTCTTTCTGAAAGTTCTTTATCTCTTTTTCTTCTTTTTTTACTCTGCTCTTTTTTTTATCAATAGATTCTGATACCTTACATGGTATCAGGGATGTTTGATCTATAGAATTTGGAATCAATTCCACCAAAAATTGTGAAAATACTGTTCCAAGAATGCAATTTCAAGCTCCAACAAGCATTTTTGGACAGAATACGTTTGCTGCATTCTATTCTATCAAGCTCAATAAACACAATTTCAAAGCATGGAGGAAGTAAACCCTAACATACATCAAAGTCAACAAGCTACAAAATCACCTAAATCCTTCATCCACAGAGAAAACACCGTTAAGATTCAACTCAGAAAATGAATTCGGCAATGAAATAGAGGCGCAAGCATACATTGACTGGGAAGTTTAAGATCAATGTCTAATGGTGTGGTTCATGTCATCTATGGAATTAACATTTGTCAATCGAGTAGTAGAACATGAGTTTGCCTATCAAATCTAAAATGTTCTTGAAGATTACTTCACAGCTTATGTAAAGTCCAGAAACGAGCTACTAAAAGCGTAATTGAAGATGTTTAAAAAGATCGAATCCTCGGTAACAAAGTACATAAAAAATAAAAACCAAGTTGTAGGCTCTTTAAATGCACTTGGAGCACCACTGTCAAAAGAAGATTACATTGAGGTGGCGCTTGGAGGTCTAAGTGAGGAGTACACTGCGTTCATCACAACAACCAATGCAAAAATAAATCAGATTTTTAAAAGCAAATTCGAATCGTAACTGCAAACACAAGAAGAATTGATCAAAAGATTCATAAAAGTAGAACTTGGAAATATTCAAGCAAATCTTACACAAAAAATGAGGATTAAGCAACACAAATCAAGGAGAAGGCTACATAATTCACAACAATTTTCACAATTCTAGAGGAGGTTTCAGAGGCAAACGATCTAGTAGAGAATTTAGAGGAGGAGGTGGCAGATCCTCATTGTGGCAAGGGAATAGAGTACAATACGAAGTATGCGAAAAGATAAGACACATTGCCCACCAATGCTATCACCGCTTCAACCATACCTTCACCATTCTGCAACTTCAGCCTCTGAATGTAGCACCTCCTCCCTCCATGTCATTTCACAATGGTGCACAAGTCCCGCAGTGTGCATTACCACCACTACACACGCCTCTGCCTCACAAAGTGCTCAAACCTATCTTGGCTTATCTTCCACAATTCCAGACATAGTATAGCATCCAGACTCTAGCGCATCACACCACATTACGTCTGACCAAAGGAACCTCAACACTGGATCAGACTATGATGGATCAAAACAAGTGTATGGAGTTAATGGCAAAAGTATGAAATTTAGATATATTGAAAGTTTCATAATGTATACATCTTTATCAAACAGGCCTTTTAAACTACAAAACCAACTCCATGTTCCTAACATTTCTAAGAATTTAGTGAATGTTGCCAAGTTTGTCCTATATAATTGTGTATTCTTTGAATTTTGGCCTTATATATACAATGTAAAATACCAAATAACTAAGAAGGCTCTACTACAAGGACTTCTTAAATACGGTCTATACAAGTTTGAAGGAGTTTTAATAACTCTAAGAAATGACAAAACACAAAATAACTAATCTTATGCACCATCATGTTTGAACACCGTCACTACAGATCCTTCACCAAATAACATCACCAAACTCACCTCCATGCCCTCTGCTATCACACATTATGCTGCTGATACATTCGAATCTGCCGCATATGCTGCTATAAAAACAACTTTAAAAATGAATTTTAGACTATAATATGAGTTGTTGCTTGCTTGGCAATGGAAGATGCCCTCAACACTACAGCAAGCACGAGTGTGCAAAGTGTGAATAAAAGCCAATCAAACACAACCTTACTTTGTGCATGTACAAAGTATTCAAACTGTAAAAAAATGTAAATATCTCTTGTAAAAATACTGACCAAATGATGCAATTATGGTAACAAAAACTAGGTCACCCAGGTTTTGAAATAGTGAGTCTTGTTATGGTAGAATGTAATATTCCTCGTGAGCAATAAACAAAGAAATTTCATTCCTACTCTTTGTCATGCATGCGACATTAGCAAACTATACCAGCTATCCCACTCAGAGTCTCGCTCAACCTAAAAGCCTCTAGAGTTAGTATTTTCAAACATTTTGGGTCCAACTCCTGTTTATAATAGACAAGGTCACATATACTATATATGTTTATTGATGCAAGCAACAGATATACCTGCACTTATTTGTTATAAACCAAAGGCCAAAGCTTGATGTCTTTGTAAAATACAAAGTTTTTTATTGAAAATAGAATAGGTTTGAAGATCAAGTCACTCCAAATGGATAATAGGTGGGAGTATCTCTTAACAATGTTCAAAGACTATCTTGGCATTAATAGAATCCAGCACAGACTCACCTGCCCTTACTCCCACCAACAAAATGGCACTGTTACGTTAAAAGAAAATACTGTCATATCACCAAAACAACTCTTACATTCCTAGCCCAAGCATCCTTGCCTCTTTTCTTTTGGAGAGACGCCAGACTCTCTACAACCTATCTCCTCAATAGACTACCTGATGAGCGGATATTTTATACACTTTTTTATACTATTTTCCTAGTATTTTTAGTATATTTTGTTAAGTTTTATTATGTTTTAGTAGGTTTTTGTGAAAATTTTACTTTTTGAATGCTACTTTGAGTTTTTGTGATTTTTCTATAATTTTAGGTGACTTTTTAGATGAAATTGGCTAGTTTTGGCAAAGTCTGATACAGAGACAAAGAAAGGAGTGTAGATGTTGTCAAATCCTGACCTCCATGCATTCAAATGAGCATTTCTGGAGGTACAGAGGTCCAATTGACGTGATCTCAACGGCATTAGAAAACTAACTTCAAGAACTTTCCAGAAATATATAATATTTTATACTTTTCTTTGGAGACGACTTTCCAAAACGGGCGTTGAACGCCCAAGTTACCCCCTTTCTAGCGTTCAACACCCAAACAGGACCAACCTCCCAAGTTAAACGCCCAAACTGGCATTCAACACTAGCCAGGGAGCAAGAAACGCCCATAACGTTATTTGAACGCCAGGCATCAGCCCAAACACTCACCAAGTGGGCCCCAAAGTGGATTTTAGCACTTCTTAGCTTATTTTATTTCCCTTTTTAAATTTTTAATTAAAAATAATATCTTTTAGGTTTAGTCTTAGAATTTGTATTATAAATAAGGGACTTCCTTCTACCTAAGGAATATGTCTCCCAGGAGGGGAGAAGCACAGACACTTTACACGTTTTTCATGTATAGTATGAGCAACTAAACCTCCTAGGTTAAGGTTAGGAGCTCTACTGATTCCTATGGATTAATGCAATTACTTTTTCTACTTCAATCTATGTTTGATTCTATTCTATAATGCATTGTCGTTCTTCATCCTTATGAATCTCGATTCTACATGAGTTCCTTACGAGTCCTGCCCCGAATAGTATTGAGCTACAACTTGAGGATGCATCACGGGTTCCAACAGAATTATCTGGATTAATGGGGTATGTGACATATAACCTCATTAGTCAGGGGCAATTGAGGTTCTTGTGGCTCTAAAGGCTAGAACCATAAGAGCAGTAGTCTGTGATTCGTAAGATCCAACCTTGTCTGTGGCGTTTTAAGTAGGATTACTAAAGAAATTGACTTACGCGCGCTTTACCCTCTCCCAGATTGATCTAGTCCTTTCGGATGTTTGGTCTAGACCTGAGGAGATTAATGACCACGACCCATGACTTAATCACTTACAGCCTTACCATTGAAAGAATCATTCCTCATTGGAGTGGTGAGTATGACGTGTTAATCTAGAAGAGGAAGCAACTCTGAAGCCTTAACTGACGTCTCATCACTGCCTCTACCATATCCGATTATCGTTCTTGTTTTTATTTGTTTATGCATTTACAACAATCAAAACTACCTTTCTATTTGCCTGACTAAGATCTATAGGATAACCACAGCTTGCTCAGTCCGGCAATCCTCGTGGGATTCGACTCTCACTCACCTGAGGTATTACTTGGACGACCTGGTGCACTTGCCGGTTCAACTGTGAAAAATTCAAATTTTTCGCACCACTACCTAGCCAAACCTTCTCCTACAAGACACCTTTAGAACTACTTAATAGTCAAAAACCCGACCACCCATTCTTCAAACCACTTGGCTGCACCTGCTATCCCTTACTCAAACACTACAACTCTCACATATTTGACCACAAGTTTCATCGGTGCATCTTCATTGGATACATAGAGAATCAAAGAGTGTGTCGATGCTTATCCCCAATAGGTATAGAATTCATGTCAGGAGATGTTATCTTCAATGAATTTGAATTCTCACATCGCTAACTCTTCACTAACAATAAACCAAAAAAGCGCCCTGCTCCCCAACCCAACTCTACTCCCTTTATCCTCACCCTCCCACTTAGCTCATGGGGGAGAACCTTTCTCCAAACCCAACTCTAATATGCTACATAATTATCCGATCTGAGATCTCTTTCACTGTCAACAAGGTCTTCTAATCCATGCAGCACCCTCTCGACAGCCGCTGGAAAGCGAAGAAGCGGATGCTAAGATATCTTGTTGGAATTGTTCATTATGGCCTCAAATTTTAATAGACAAATGATTGCAGACTTTATGGGTTCTGCAATTCAGATTGAGGTAGTGATGTTGATGACAAAAAATCAACCAGTGAATTTTGTGTGTACCTAAAACCAAATGTTGTCTCTTGGTCCATCAAAAAACAAACTATAGTGTCAAAGAGTTTCACAGAAGCTAAATATGGCGGACTTGCAGTAGGACTTACAGAAATCATTTGGCTTCAAAATCTCCTAGATGAAATGCAAGTTGTATTACCAAACCAAGCCTCTACTAGCTATGACAGTCAAAGTGTTATATTACTAGCTGTTAATCTAGTGCTGCACAACAAGAACAAGCATTTCAAATTAAATTTTCATTTTATTAGAGACTATGTCACTCAGAAGAAGATCATTATACAACACATTCTATTTCAAGACCAAATTGCTAACACATTAACAAAGCCACTTTTAGCATCAAACTTTATGAGACTTAGAGCCAAACTCAGAGTAGTTGAAAAGAAACCAAACCAGCAAAGTTGATGTAAGCAAGAGTAAACCAATCTGAAGAACATTCGTAAAGCAATAGAGTTAATGTAAGTATAGTTGTGCTAATAGAAGAATGTGAGGATATATAAAATGTTGACTCAACAAAGTAATTAGATAGAGACTAAAAGTGTGTAGAAAATTATTGTGAAGCTGAAGTTATCTATACCTGTACATGTAGATTCAAATCATAATAACAAAATATAAAAATATATCCCTCTAAAAACTCTTTATATATATTTTAATATATTCCACATTGATTATAACCCGGTTCAAATAAAATTTAATGTCAAAAAATATAACTGAATTTAATTAAAAGATGGTATTTTAGTCGGATTATTTTTTGGGTATTATTGATTTCGAGTTATTACGAATAGATCAGAACCATTTAATAAATAAATAAAAATAGGGCTTTAATCCTTGTCTGGTCGAACGCGGATTTTATACATAAAGAAAAACCATGTCATTTTATTAAAAAAAATGATGAAAAAAAAGTTATAATTTTTAAACACTAAACATATGCAGCTTTATTTATTTATTTTTTTTTCAAGGCGAAAATGAACCTTCTCCAGATATAAACAAGGTTGCAACTTATCAAGAAATGAATGGAGAAATAATTTCATAATTGGAATGTGATGACATATATAACTTTAATTTTATGGCCCCTGCATGCATGTATTTACTCATACATCTGGCTAGCTGTCACAAGCTCAGCACTCTTTTATGAAAGTGAGATAGGGGTGTTGAGTTGATCATACTGTTTTTAGCAGCTTCTGTCGAAATAAAGGTTTGATCAAAAAGAATTTCTTTGTGGGTCTCCTATTATGGTTTCTAAATATCTAAAACCCTTTTTCAAGTTTTTGATTACGTACAGGACTCATGTATTTAGTATTATGTAAACGATTCTCTGCTTAATTTAATATCAATTTATGATTCACTATAATCTAGCTCGTTAAAAAGTTAATCAATTATTTTTTTTTAAAAAAAAAGTAAAAGTCATAAAAATATTCTTTCTAGAGTAGTTGTTAATACGAATAACAAAAGTTTTGTTAGAATCATTTTTGTACATTCAATATACCCTATGAATAGAAGAATACATAAAGTTGAACATAATAAAATAAAAAATTGAAAGATTTCGTTAAAATTGTTCGTTTAGAAATTTTCAAAAAAGTTAATCATATGTTCTTCTCTTCATCAGAATAATAAAATCGTTATGCTCATTACTAAATTTGTTGAAGAGATAATTAAATTTATAAAGATTTTGACGTTGAACTAAATTAGCTTTTGATAAAAAAATATTAATTAAATTTTTTATAACAATAAACAATAGATATATTATATTTTTTCATTAATAAATAATATAAAATAAAATAAAATTGTTCATATATTTTATTATCAACAGTAATGTAACCCATTATTACTACATGCGTATAAGAATAATATCATTTTCAATAGAAAAACATTCGTTATATTATGTGTTTTTAAAAATTTTTTGTCAACGGCTTTCTATTTATCATAGAATAAAATAGATAAAATTTTATTTTAAAAATTATCTTTTAAATTAATTTTTATAAACAGATGCGTCACTATATTTAATGGTACACATAAACATCACACTAAATACGATTAATTGACAAAAAAAATATAATATGTCTATTTTTTATTACTATAAAAGATCTAATTATATTTTTTTTTCAAAAGCTAATTAAACGTTACTTTATATTATATTATTTTATCAATGTATAGGTTTAATTTCCGGTCGATCAACAACTTAAACCAGTGCTTACTTAAAATTAAAAAAATTATTACATTTATTTAATTTAATTTTAATAAACTGATAATATAAAAAAATTATATACAATCATTTAATTAGATTTTTATATTTAGACAATTTTTTAAATAATGGGTGAAAATATAAAAAAAATAGTTAATTTTGCTCTAAAAATATTAGACGGATTAAATTAATTTTTGAAAAATACAACTATCATTCAGATTATTAATCCTTTCATTAAATAGATAATTACACGTGATATTATCAATTTGTAACATGTCATCGTTAACCGATAAAATCATTTTGAATCTTTAGAATATTTTTTTATTAATCATTTTATGTATATCCTAAAATCAATTATAAAAGTTAAATATTAACATAAAATATATATTAAAAATAAATTAAATAATATATATTTATATATAAGTATCTAATATTTAATTTTAATAATTAATTTTAATGTACAAATAATTTTTTTTCGTAAAGTAATTTGAGGAAGTAAATTGATGCAAATATAACATTCTAGAAATCATTTTGATCATTATTAATAACCTGTAAAAGAATAAATATTTTTTTATCTTTAATTTATTAATTATAATATTATATTTAATAAATGTACCACTACTACTCAGTGGCACATATTCAATTTCAGTTCATTTTACCTGTAACCATTATTTTAGATTGCCAAAAAGAAGGTGACGGTGACGGTGATGAGGTCAAACTTCTTTATGTCTAACTAGTGTTAAAATTTAAAACGTGGTCATGTTCATTATAGTATAGTTATTCGTATTTCATAGTTGTCTTTGTATTAATTACTACCAGTATTATTCTAGTAATTACGTCACATTGCATATGAATATGTGATAATAGTTTTCTTTATTAGATCGATTCCGTAACGAAAACTTGTAGAACTTGATTAATTAGCGTATTAGACAGCCACCGGAAGCAGCGCGATCCAACAAATTTCAAACTTAACCACCGTACTTCCCGGAACGCTACAGGATATAAAATTATAAATATTAGAAACACAAAAATTAATAGTTTTATATTTTATTTGATAATAAATTAAAATAAATTATAAAAATATAATTTATTTTTATTATTTTTTATTAAAAAATTAAAAAAATATAATAATAAAAATATAATTATAAAAAATTAATAAAAATAAAAAAATAAAAAATATTTTTTGTTAGTGTCTCTATATATTTTTTTATAATAGATATAAAATACATTAATTTAATATTTCTCTACACACAATGTTTTTATTTATGTCTTATCTGTCAAATGTAATTTTATATTTCTATATTCTTATATCTGTGTTCTGTGTCTATAGATTATTCCAGATATAGATATAAAATATTTTTGTTTATGTATTGTGTTTGACAAAAATAATGAACAAGATACACAAATATTTAAAAAAGACTGAATTACTTTTTATTCAACCACAAATTTTATCACCATCATTGCACATCTATCACTCCAAATACTGCATGTCATCACCGTTAAATTTTTATTTCTTTTAGTATGTTTTATTTCTTTTAATATCATCTCAAATTATCATGTAAATATTAAATATATAATTTTTTTAAAAAAATAAAAAATTAAAGTCCAAAATTTATCAAAAATTATCAAAATTTAAATAAATAAAAAATTAAATGTATAATTTTTTTTTGAAGAAAACAGAAAGAAATTTGGTTGTAAAATTTAAAAGAAGAAGAGAAAAAAAAGTTTGGAGAGATAAGAAAATAAATTTTAAAAATATAAAAATTGAATAAAGGTAAAAGAGTAAAAAATTAGTGTCTTTACAAATTATGTCTTAATGTCTTACCAAATTAAAAGTACACAAATTAAGTGTTCTTATGTCCATTCGTATCTTTTAAAAATATGTGTATCATCAAACCAAACAACAAATATAAATCATCATGTCTATATCTTATTGAGACTGAACATCAACCAAACGCTACCTAAACAAACACAATCTAACATATTTAATTCTGTATATAAGTGAATTTATTTTAAAGTTAAAAAATATATTTTAAAAGATTATATGTTTAGAAGTATTATATGAATTTAATTTTTATAAAAGTTATATTGCAAAATAAAAAAAATAATTTTTAAATTCACAAGTTAAAAAATTATCATAAATTCATCATGTATGAATATTATTGAATAACCATATAAAATTTATATCATGTTACGGAATTTTATATTTGAGTACTATAAAAAATTGTATGTTTAGTATTACAAATTGTCGGAAATTATTTTAATATTCCCATGCATAACTTATGAATATGTTTGTTTTACTATACATAATTTTGAAAATAAGTTCTTAATTTCTAAAATGCACTTAGAAGGAGAACTATTTGATAATATAAGAAATATATTAAGGGATATAATAATAGCAATTGTATATGTTAATTCTTATTATGAAAATATCAAATACCCACATTTTACATAAGAATAAAAATTTTAAATTTTTACATACAATGTATTTTTCCCCCTGAAAATTAGAGTTCAAAACTTCAAATAAATATGTTAATAATATATTTTCATACATGGACAATTCTTGAGAATAAATTAGAATTCTTTAAAACAAACGCTTACCAGAGGTTTTTTATTTTCCTCTAATAGAGTACTTATTCAGAATATAGAAATAAATTTTTATAATAAATATAATATTTTGAAATATTTAACATATAATATTATATACAAAAAAATAATTTTTTTATGTAAAACATTTCACTTTTGTATTTTGTGTAATGTGGTGTCACTGTTTTGACATTCTCTTTTAAATTGATGTTTAATTTTACGGTTTTATATATTTTAGGTGTTTTTTGATACAATGAGAAGTTAACACGTGTTGGTACAGCAAAAATATGAATGAACAAGAAATTGTAAAATAATTTTACATTTATTAAAATTAAATTTATAGATTATATATGATCTGCGCGAGCATACATTTATGTTTTATTTATCTTTTAAAAATATATTATAATATTTAAAAAGTATTATTTATACATTAAAATTAATTATTAAAATTAGTTACATATATATATATAGAGAGTAATTTATTTTTAATATATATTTACATTATATTTAAATATATATATTTTATACTAATAATTATTTTTAATAACTAATTTTATGTACATATAATTATAGATGTACAATATTACATAACTGTTAATTTTGAAATGTCGTTATAATTAATTATCAAACGACAAAAATACTCTTTTAGCTATTTTGTGAGAAGACAATATATATATATATATATATATATATATATATATATATATATATATATATATATATATATATATATATATATATATATATATATATTATAAAGATACCCTATTATGCTTATCAAACATTAAAATCAAATTAATATTAATCCAAAAACCACAAAAAATAGAAACCCTATCCGTTCATATTTTCCCTGTCTCCAATAATTCAATAGAAACTGAAGCTTATTTGTTCTCCATTTTAAAATTAGTGTTACAAAGATATTATACTCTCTTAAAATAAATTTTACAAGTATATTAGTCTTTTTAAAAGTTTAAATATATCATTTTGAATACAATTAAACAACTTTAACTTTAAAGGAGTATTCTAGTCTTTTTTTTAGATTAATCCCAAAAAAATTATTTTACCCTTTTAAAACTTAACTAGAAAGGCTACTATATTAGTCTTTTTAATTTTTAATTCAAATTTTTAACTTTTAATTTCTAATAATACAACCAATCATCAATATTTGTTAATATTATTATAATATTTTTTAACCTTTTTAAAAGTACTACTAAAAATGTATTTAGTCTATTATAATTTAATTATAAAAGTATTTTATTCTTTTAAAATTAATGCTAAAAATTTATTTTAGTCTTTTAAAATGAATTTATGGATATTTTAGTTTTTTAAAATTAAATTCAAAATTTAATTCCTACTATAATTAAAAATTTTCAATCTAAAAATGGTATTTTATTTTCTTTTTTTAAATTAGTTCTAAAAGGTAATTTTTGTTACAATAATAAAAATAGATATTTTAGTCTAAACAACATTAATAAAAACTGTAAAAATTAAGTTAAAATGTTAAATAATTAATAAATAAATTAAATGAGAGTAAAAAGATTATGAATTTAATATTTATGATGGTTTCAGTGGCTAAGAGAAGGGGGGTTGAATCTTAGCCCCTTTTTCGCTTGCTAACACTTGCTGGACTTTGAAGAAACTTTTCTATTTTTAGCTCGTCCCTAGCCACGAGATATTTTCATTTTGTCTCGTCACTTGACACGAGACATTTTTTATTTTTCATCTGAACAGTAAAAACAGAATTGAAGTAGGAAGAGAGAGAGAAGATTACACCCAGATATATCCTGGTTCAGCTGCTAAGTGCAGTGCAGCCTACATCCAGTCTCCATCACAACAATGATGGAATTTTACTATAATCATCCAGATTACAAATTGTAAAGTGCTAACCCAACTTACAAGGGGATTCCCACAGAATCATGAAACACAACACATATGTACAAAGGAACTCTAAGACATCTATGGCTTTTTCTTTTAATTTTGCACTCTCTGCCTTTTTCCGCTCTATGGCTTTTTCTTACAAACCTCACTGTTTGCCTTTTTCCATGAGACTCAAGACATGACAAAATTAAACAGAAAAATATTAAACAGAAAACATTGAAGGAGAAGAAGAACTGTAAGCTTAGGTAACTCTGAGACTTCTGTGCCTTGCACTCTCAAATCTTACTCCTTGAATCAAACCATAACTGTTCACCCCTTTTATAGAGAAGTGAAGCCTTCACAGTTGAAACACAAACCCGAGCTCAGCTTCTTTTCCTTCACAACAAAACCGGTTCGGCCACAAAGAGAGAAGAGGTAACTCATGCAAAAACCAACATGCAAATACCTCTAGTCCTTCCTTGGTCATCACTCTTCATCAATCCGAGCTCTCCATCCTTGGCTTCCTCTCCAAGATGGATTTCTGGCCCTTGATGCTTCATGATGATGATGACTTCATCTGCTTCAATCTCTGCCTTCAACCATCACTTCGCCACTCTAGCTACTCCCTGTGGTGGTTGAGCAGAATCAAAGACAAGCCACGCCTCCAAGATCTTCCTTGCTGGCCGAATCTTCATCCTTCTTTTTGAGTAAGAAGGATCCGAGATTACCTCACCAAATCTTACCAGATTAGGTGATAATCTCAGCCACAGCTCATTTTTATTTTAGTATGTTTTCTTGCCATCATTAGCTTGATGGTCTTGATGCATGCTTTCCTTTCCTTTCGGTAGCTCCAAGTAGCTTCCATGGATTCCTGGTTAATAACCGAAGAAGGAAGAAGAAAGAGATGAGAGAGAAGAGAGAAAATATTCAATGGATTTGAACAATAATCAATGAACAAAGAGAGAGAGTAAAAGTGAATTCAAGTTTCCCACTTCCCTTTGTTGAGTAGCGTGTAGTGTCATAATAGCCATCAAATCAATCTTCTCTCTCTTTCTTATGTTTCCAATGCATTAATTAAATTTGAAATCCTTCAAAATAATGAAGTGAAATCCGTTGGAAGCATTTAGGCATTTTATTTGCTTCATGGATTCGAATAAGGCAGGGAAACATTCATCAACATTGGGCTTGGTAGCAATAGATTTCATTTTTGGCCCAATATCATTTTCTTCTCAGATCATAGCATGCCTTAAAACACACTGGGCTTACTGAATTTTAGCCCACTAAAAGCATTTGCTTTCCTGGTAAGTTTGGTTTCGGATCAAACACAGGAAGCTTTCATCAAAAATAAATATGGGCTCAGTTGTGATAACATTTTGTTTTTCCGGCCCAATATATAAAACCTGCAACAAAATTATTAATCAATATATATTACATAAAGATCAAATTAATAATTTTGTAATTAATTATTTTAATAATGTTTAGTCATCACCAATATTAATTTAGAGTTTTCCAAACTCATCAATTTATAATTCGGAAAAATTTTTTGTGATAATTTTAATTTAGAAAATAAAATTGAATGCAAAAAAAATATAACCAATTGCGGAGAAATATGTATCGGCGTTTAAATTAACTGTACCGGCTTAAATCTATCCAATACTTTGAGTGAGAAAAGCTAACACTGTAAAAATGACAAAGAAAAATATTTAGAACATAAACTCGAACACTTATTTCAAAGGTTAAGATTGGGTCTCACTTGGGCCCAAGGCCCAAACCCACACACTAACACCCCCAACCCTTATTTCAGCCACATTTGTCAATAGGGGTGTGCATAGCCCGGCCCGGCCCGAAGATCCGACCCGGTCGCAAACACTTTAGGGGTTAATTGGTGTGATTTCATCGGGTCTAGGATCGGGTAAGGGTCTCAAAAATAGACCCGGTCATTATTTCGGGTCGGATCCGAACCATGCCTCGATTCACCCGAAATCGGCCCGATGGCCCGGTCATTATACACAATTAATATTTTGTGTTATTAGTGATGGATGATGACTATTCTTGTGTGAAATTTAAGTATTGTAAATCTTAATATTTTGTGTTATTAGTTATTATAAGATTATAAGTTAATGTTTTATGTTTAAAATGCATAATAATTTTAGACTAATTAATGCATAATATTGTGTTATTTGTATTGATTTAAATATTTGGTGTTATTAGACAATATTAGTATTGATTATGGTTATACTTTAACTTTAGAGAAGAGTTGGTTCTTGTTATATTTTTTAAGTGAACTTTACCATGTCAAATAATGGTTGAAGTTTTGAAAATTTGGATATTTTCACATGATAACTTATAAGAAGGTAGCAAGATAATGTAACGTTAACGACCCGATTTTCACCCGGTATAATCTTGGCTCGAAAGTGTATAGGTTTCATCGGGTCTAGGATCGGGTTCGGGTCTAATAAATAGACCCGATATATATTTTGGGCCGGGTCTGGGTCACATCAAACCCGGTTTCACCCGACCCATGCACACCCCTATTTGTCAATTCCAAGAGATAGAGGTATTCATGGGTCAGGTGAAATCGAGTTTGTCCTTACTCAGACTTGACCCTAAATATACACTGGGTCAATTTTTTAGAACCTAACTCGATTCTAAACCCGATGAAACTTAACATTTTTGAGCCGCAACTATACCGAATCCAAATCGGGTGAAAGTCGGGTCTTTAAAGGTTTAACAATATTTTATAAAGAAATTTATTTATGATAAACTTATTTATAAAGAAAAAACTTGTTACCAAAAAGTTAATATCCATATTTGAACTTAAATTTGTCTATAAATTCTAATTTGGTGCTTCTTTAATCTATTTTCTAATTCAACAAGTGTGATTAAAAATAAAATAATAAGCTTATAATTAATGTCACATAATCTTGAAATTAATTTAAGACATGTATATATCTTTTTTAGTTCTCTTAGGGTGCACATGGATCGGGTGAAGTCGGGTTCATCTTGACTCAGTCCGAAATAATGATTGGATCTATTTTTGAGACACTTACCCGATCCTAGACTCGATGAAATCACATCAAATTCTAATAGAGTTTCAACTCAAGGTTATGTGAGATGAGATAAAGAATCTCAAATTCCCAAATTTTTCCACTATATGCGAAAACCTAGACTTGAATTATGAGAAGATTTATGTGATTAGATGAATTATGAGTTATTTGGCTTGAATTTGGCGTGGAGCAGATTTGCTTGGCGTGGGATCGGTGCGAAATTGAGTTGAGGATCACATTGGTAAGGATTTTGGTGGGACTTAGACCGGTTGACGTTGGAAATGCCGGAGAAGAGATTTTTTTTTTTTAAGGTTGAGACCGTCGTTAACGAATGTATGGATCTTAATTTTGGATAGACATTGGGCAACATTATGTAAAAATCTAGGTTAATTATCCTTAGGATAATACTGAATGAAAATGGTAGTTGTTATGATTAATTGGTTGTGAATTATGAGTTGTATTTGTTGTTGAATAATATGAATGCTTATTTGTGAATGAGTTTGAACATGAGATTGTGGTATGAGTGCCTAATATGGTAATTGACATGAAAATTGGTCCGAAAGTCGTGATAAGGTGAGGTATGTCCCTACTTAGTAAGTTGAGGTAAGCAGTGGCGTTGCCACGTCTGATACATTGTTGAATTGATAAGAGTAAATTGGATAATTGATTGTTAGTTTGTTTGAAATATGGTATGGTTAGGAAGGATAGAGAATTGTTAGGTCTTGAATTGGTTAGGAAGGATAGAGAATTGATAGATGTATGTTGAGGATGCTCATAAATGGCTTTGGGATGGTTTAGAACTGAATTGGAATGTGAATTGGTAAAAATGAACATTTGTGTAAAATTGGTAAAAACAGAATTTTAACGAACTTCAACGGGTCATAACTTGGCATTCGTAGTTTAGATTTACGTGAAATCTACTTTAAATTAAAGCTAGTGAAAAGATCTTTAAAATAGTCTAAAAATATATGGAAACTGATAAATGTAACAAAAGTTATTGATGTTTAAACTTAAGGGTAAAAAATTGAATTATGCAGAGTTGCAAAATTTTTAGCAAAATTGAATCTATTCGTACGCACTTATCATGCATACGCATGAAATTGAAGTTGCACGTACATATGCGTCATGCGTATGCATGAATTGTAAAACAGAGATGAATGAAAATGACCTTGCACGTATGTATAGGGCATGCGTACCCATGAAATGAAAATATAATTGAAATGCATACGCATGATGTCCCAACCCGAATTGAAATCGTGCGTACGCATGCCACAATTGTGCTAATTTTTTGAAAATTTTGTTTTTATGTATTTAGCCTCCCTAGTCTGTTTATAAACTCCTCTAACTTCTGTAGAGAGTAACCAATAATTAAGTTTTTAATACACTGAAAAGTGATATAATGAGATGAACTGGTTAATTTCCGGATAACAACTTGGTAAACCAGATGAAATTATTGTGGAGATGGTGATTTTATCCCACCGCAATGAGGACGGTGGTAATATTCCGCTCACGTGTTAATGAAATTGACAATTTGATAAAAGATTGGGAATTAATGAATTTAAACGCGATAAATTGACAACGAATTGGGGTTAATACACCTAATAATTTGTGAAATTAATTAAAATTAATGATAAGTGATTAATTTCCTGGGTAAGATGCAAGGATTGTGACTTGTCCCACATGCTCCAATTTAAGTGGGGATGGTGACCTTGTCCCGCCTCCAGTGAGGACGGTGTTGTTATCCTGCTTATGAGAAAATAAAGCTGATTACTTAATAAAGAATTAGGGATAAAGAACATAATAACTTATAAAACTAATTTAAGTCAATGACAATGATAAATTATGGTCTGAGTGACCGGATTGGCGAAGACGGTAGTATCATCCCGCTTGTCTAGTGCGTTATTGCTTTGTGGAGGTGGTGACTTTGTCCCGCCTATAGTGAGGACGGTAGCATTGTTCCACTCATGAGATAATTAAATTAATGAATTGACAAACAAATAGAAATTAATGAATCTAATGACTGGTGAAATTGATTAAAGACCATGATTATGATTATTTTGGCAAGGTCGAGGATTCGTCCCACTTGCTAGGCAAAGTCGTGGGTTCGTCTTGCTTGCGTATTTGTATTGGCACCTACACCATGCAAGGACGGAGGTTTCATCTCACTTGTTTGTTGTTGCAATGTGATGTGGGGACGGTAGTCTCATCCATGCCTACATTCTCTCTGTTTATGAGGTGTACAGAACACTCACCTTGCGAGATATACAGGACACTCACCTGCAAGGTGTACAGGATACTCACCCGGCGAGACTATATTTTATATATATGGGAGAAAACAAGTTCTTAATGAGAATGTAGAATAGAGAGATGATATCTGGGTCAGCTACCAGATGTGTCGAATTCTGACAAAATAATCGCCGGGTCAGCTACCGAATGTGTCGAGTTTTGGTAGAATAACTAGCGCGTAAGCTCATGGCCAGTAGGATAGGCATGCATCATTTGAATCTATGTGAAATTTCTTAAGTGTGCATACTGTATTTGTTTTGCCTATGTGATTATTTCTGTTTAACTGTTATTTGCCTTACTTGCTGTAAATGCTTCTGGTTGTGCTTGACTCTTAGTTACTTGTGTTTGTTATGACTACTAAACAAATTAATGAATCCTGAATTACTGAATTTTGAACCATTATAAGATTGAGAGAACTTACAACTTAAATTGAGAAGAGTGAGAATCTGAGATCACTGATATAGCTGAGATTTTGTTTGATTACTCTGTTTGGATCAGAAAGGACCCTAGGCTTGAATCTTATGTTGATTGGAGTTTAGGATTGTCTAGCGAATTCATTGCTTTTTACATAGTCTCTATTTGGAATCAATACCCTATTGGGAACCTTCGAATTCTCATCCATTATGAAATTTTGTTGAATTTTTAGATATAAGACGTGATGCACTTCACTGAGCGTGCTGGATTTCTCTTGGAAAGCGAAGACTGCTTTTCGAGTTTTATTTTGTACTTAGTGTATGAAGGATTTAAACATGTGTTCATAACACGCAGCAGAAGAAAAGAAGGTAATTCTAAAGATCTATTTTGTACTTAAATTTTATTCTAATAATATAATATTTTAGATCAGATCTAAATACCTGTGTAGGCTATTAAAAATCACTTTTTCCTTCGATGGTACGAAGGCGCTATGCGTATCCCCGCCGAGACCAACCTTTGCTGTCAACTCCTTGATCAATGGACATCTGATCTAAATTGAGAAATCTTGTAACTCTTTGCACGCCATAAAATTCTTTTCCAAGAATTAGGCTCACATACGTTTATGTATGTAGAGGTAAAAGCATAAAACTCTTGTGTTTTATTTTCTTTTCCTCTTTCTTTCCTCTACTCTTGGCATATATATATATAATTTAATAAATGAGATCTATTAATCTTTATCCAATAAAGACCATTATATATATATTGATCTTTTCGGATTATAATAATATCCTTTTTGATAATCCTATAACCAAGAACAATTTAGATTAAATTATAAAATATTCATCTCTCAATATTATGATCACTATCACAATGATAAATTTATAAATTTAATCAAGGGCCTTTTTATATTAATATTTTAATATAATAACAATAACAAATTATTTGACACATAATTGATTGGATTGTGGTCATACTACGTATTCCCAACAGAATATACATTCTCCACTTTTAAACACGTATTTGTAAATTCTTCTTAGAGGTTTTGTTGTATGGAGAAACAGAATGTATTTTTGATATATTTTTGTTTATAATATTGTTTAGCCAGTTTTTTCTTCGTAGGTTGAGACTAATACTATTTATATAATTATATTCTAAATCCTATATATATTTTTGTATCTCTTTGTACATGTGTTTATACGTTTTTTTTATTACATTGTGAAAGATACAGTTGTTGTCTTTGTTATCCTTTTTTCATAAACTCCTAGTGTATTATATCTCTTTTGAACATGTATATATATTTTTTGATTTTAGGTGTCATAATGTCTCATCATCTTTAATTTATGACTTAAATATAAAATTTTATGGTAAAATATTACAAAAATAATATTTTGTCTTTCTGTAGCTAATTGGAAGGAGAATTTCATATAAACAATATATAACATGTCCTAAAAATAAAAAAATAAAAAATAATTGCTGACTTGTGTCATTGAGACGGATTTATTTTTAATTTGTGGAGGCAAAGTACTCCCATTAATATTTTAAAAAAATATAAGAAAATATATGTATAAATATATATATGTGTTCCATTAAAAAATTATATTCGTCCCCACATTAAAAAAATAACTTTTAAATTTTGTATTAAAATATTTATTTTATATATATCTTTTAATTTTTAGAATTAAAATTTGATATACTGTTAGTATAAAATAATTGTACACATGTATTTAATTACGTAATACTATATAAAAATTAACTACTTTTACATTAATTGTATTTGCATGTGTGAATGATCATGCAAAGAAAATAAACATAATTGGATAATTATGTAAACTATTTTACATTATAATATACATCAAAATTATACTCTAATTTATATATAAAAATATAAGATAAAAATTTATATTAAATTAATTTAATAAAAAACAAAATATTATTATAACATTATTTCCTTAATAAATTTATTTAATTAAAGTTTATATCTTTAAATTTTTTTCTACTCAATTTTAATATTTACTAATAAATTAAAGAATTTTGTATTAGACATGTATTTTGATAATTAGTTTTCAAATATAAATTGAAACAATAACACATTTTGTACTTTTATTTTATCTAAGTAACTAAATTTATTATTATTATTATTTAAAATTAATTTTTGGTCTATTTTTATTAAATAATTGAATAATTATTAAATAATTTATAAAATATACAATGTGGATATGAGAGATTTGGTGCATATTTTTTTTCTAAAATACAATTTATCGTACATAACTTATAAAAAAATATGTTTTACTTTTATTATTGATTAAAAAATAATCTATTTATCATTTGATTAATTTCATTATTATTATTATTATTATTATTATTATTATTATTATTATTTTATAATAAGGTGAATTAATAATCACATCTTCTCGCGATATTATTTAATATAATAAAAGTTTATTTAATATTTAATATTATTTATTTTTATATATTTTGATATATTTATAAGATTATTTTTTTGTTTTTATGTTACACGTTTTCCTCCATTGTTTAAAATTTTCGGATCGTCACTGAATCGACCACATGTCAAATTTTAATTAAGCCATATTATTTTTATTGTACCGACACATATTTATTTTTCAACAAAACAAAATAAATTATTTTTGTTTATCCATATTTTTACCATGGTAATACGTATTGATTTACTACTATACCATACCAGAGCAAATTTTAACCTAAAATTATCTATAATTAAAAAACATTTGCGGGTCATTTATTTATAGAAAAAAAAATCCAATTTCTATTAAAATAGTTTTGTTGTATATCTCTCAGAGTGACAGTCACGGATAAAAAAAATTGGAATAAAATGTTCCAGATAAAGGTAGACAAAAATAAAAATGTATTTATAGTTATTTAGATATTTTACGATGAAATAACAGTGAAAATACCGTTTTTAACCGGAGTTTGCTGGACCCCATTAACCAGCACCATTTGGATATGAAAAGTGACGATAAAAATAGTTACAAGGATATTTTATCCATTTTTCACACTAGTGTGGTAGATTTTTGAATACTTACACTATATTCCTTATCAATTAGATAAATATTAAATTTTTATTTTATTATATCTTATATGAATAATTGAAATTTTAAAAGTAATCTAATATTTATATAGAATAACTTTTTTTATTTTTAAATGTACTACTTATATATTTTTATAAAAAAAAAATTAGGATAAACTACTAAATTGGTCTTCTACGTTTGGGCGTAATCTTGTTTTGGTCCTTAAGATTTTTTTTTGTGACTCTTGGTCCTTAAGATTTAAAATGTCATATTTGAATCTAAAAAAGTTTCATTTAGTTTTTATGTAGTCCCACTGTAAAGTTAAAGTTAAATAATTAACGAAATATAGGACATTTTCTTAATTATTTAACTTTGACCTCATAATGAAACTACATTAAAATTAAATAAAACTTTTTTAAATTCAAATAAAACACTCTAAACTTTAAAGACCAAATTTAATATTTTACCAAAAAAAAAAATAAAGTCCTGTTACATTAATTATTGTATCTAATAATAAATCATGTTTTATAGGGATTACTACATTAGCATTCAGTCATTCACATTGAAGTATATAGGACAAAATTTTTTTCTTGGCTTTACCAAACAAATTTATGTACGATTTTTTTTTCTTTAATCGAAACACCACCTAGATCACCTCTTTGGAAATGGAATTGAATCTTGGAACATAAGAAAAATAAAGTGATGATAGGCAAATTAATCAATGGACTAGTTTACAAACTTTTCTTTTGGTACATTCTAATTTACAATCTAGATATATTCTCCTTTTTTTTTTTAACAAAATATTAAAAAGTATATACATACATTAATGGCTCCATTGGAAACAATAAGCTAAGTGGTCCCATCCTATGAAAGGAGAGTATTTTCCATTTTTCCTCCGAAAGAGAGAAGGAGCGAGTGACCGAGGAAGCGCATGCCACGTCGGAGAGAGAAAGAGAGAGAGTAAAAGCAGTTAATGACGGTTAGGATTGGAGGTGGTTTTAACCGTTTAAGATGGTTAAACTCTAAACCTGGTTGTTTGAAAATGCCTTTACTAACTTAACCATGGTTAAGTACCCTCCAATATACTATTGTGTTCGGCCAGCGCACACTTTAGCCCCACAACTCCTCCACGTTCTTCTTCTTCTTCTCCTCCCATGCTATTCGCTATATAAACCCCTCTACTCTCTCTGCCTTCTCTCCCAAACTCCACTACTTTTCTCTTCTCCTCTTATACCTGAAACTTCTCATCACGACACTCAAAAGATCGAAGCTACCATTGTTGAAGAAAAAAGCATCAATGGAGGTTTCTATGAAAGGCTTCACGCTCTGTCTTTTGCTCATGGCGCTGCTCTCAGCTTACCGCGCTACCTCAATTAACGAGTCCGTGAAATTTTCATTTTTTAAATCCTTTTTTACTTTAATTGTGATGCAAACGATCAAAGGCGAGAGATTTTTTCTCTCTTTGTGAGTTTCGGTGTGTCTCAATTCTGAATTTCGGTGCTTCGATAATGGAACAGGGGCAATGTAGGAACGGGGAGCTTGCAGAGCTCGAAGAACTCGTCAATGGTGGAGAGGTTAGTGTTTAGCAGTGTCGGTTTTCACTAGTAGTTGTTACTGCTTCGAGCTGGTTTCTTTTAGACGTTGACGACGTCGTTTATTTTCCGTTGGAGTAGTAACCGTAACCATAACGGTTTCAACGCGAATGTGCTGCGCTGGAACCGTTGGATTTGGTTGGGAAAAGTTGGAGCTTGAGCACAGAGAAAATCTCTAAGCCATTGAGATCGGATCTTGGGAAATCCGAACCGTTAATCCTGTTACGTTAGTTTATTCATTTGTGTTTCCCATTCAGTCTCAGTCTCACGATGAAAGCGTTCACATTCAGATCACACATTTTTTCTTTATAAAATACTATCTCATCTATCTTCTTTTATTTACCTTTTTTATTCTTGTTTTAAGTACAATTTGTTACCTGTTTTTCAATAACATTTTATATATTATAAAGTTACTGCAGGAAAGGGAGGTTAATTGTGTCATTTCAGCTGCTAATTTTTTTCCCTTTCGTTTTATTTCTCTACGATTTTTCAGGTCGGGTGACACTCTGATGAATGAGCACGCCGTTGATAATCCAGAGGAGATAGCTTCTATGGTTGATACGTAATATCTCTCTCCCTCTCTCTCTCACTCTCTCCATCTCTCCGTGCATGTGTGTATATAAAAATAAAATATAAACTTATTATATTTATTTTACTTACTTTTCCAGTTATATATATTTGTTGAAACTTTTCCAGATATATTATTGGTTCTTATCTTTCACAGCATATGCCATTGCCATAATGCCATGTGCACACTGTATTAGTTTATTTTGGTCCTTGTGCTTAGGAAAAAGGACTCACATGTCCAGTGTTTCGCAATCAGCATTTTCTTTGTTCTAATTATCAACAGTATCCAAGATCCAGCACAAAATTAGGAAAAATATTTAAAAGATCAAGCACAAATTTGCAACAACAAAATTGATCGTAATAAATGTCCCTTACGTGTCTTCTATGTGGCCATCTGCCTAGTGAATTGAAGGTACAGTCAAGGTGGTCACTCCTATAGTCCTATAGTTGTGGTAAAATGTTTAACTCAAAGCTGCTATGCTTTTTACATCTTTTGTTTAACCTATTGCTTTGTCATGAAGCTAACTCTATTATTGTTTTTCATTCTTGGGCTTAAACCCAAAATTAATGCCTCATTAACATAACACTTAAGATACCACCCGGAAAGTCAAACATCGTTAACAGAAAGTGTTCATTTCAGCAACATCACCTAGTTGCAACTTCGAATTCTGAGAGGCCAGGACCTATTTAATTAAAATTCATAAGTTTTGCATGTAGTAGAAGTACAATTTTATTCCGTATTAAATGGCCTTCAGCTATTTCTTTTCACCCACGGCACCATATATCTTCAAATTTCTCTATACTTTTCTTTTTGTTGTTGCTTTAATTAGTTTTTCATCATATCAAGCTCTCTTCAATGGTTCTAAGTTCTAACAAATCAACCACCAATCCACCATGTTCCTTGTTTCTAGACGATATATCGCTTTGAAAAGCTGAACTCGCTATATATTCTGTTTGCCAGCTTCATCACATGCTAATGTCTCCAGATCCAGCTCTGTTGCTTAAACATATATTTTGCTTCCTTTTTCTTTCCCCTTATCCAAATCTTGATTCCAAGTTTAAACACCTTCTCAAAAACCTAAAATCCACATTTTCTAGCTTTGTTTAAATCCTATTTTGTTTTTAATGCTTACAAATGATCTAGCTTTCTCCTTACAAAATCGTAGTTCGTGGTCCCTTAGTTTCTTCCCTACTCACATTCATTGGTCGACAGTAGGTGAAAGTTAGGAACAATTAATAAAATACCACACAAAAAAAGGTTAGGGAATTCAGTGAGTGGTAACGCGATAGAACAGAGGCATATGCACAATAAATTGCCCAATTGGCAGGGAATTCAAAGATTGATTCTAATCAGTGAAGTACTACTTCAAAGTCTTCATTACCAATGGGATACAGTAATGGTCTCATCTTTTGCACATGATTTATTTGGTCCTACCAAGTTCATAAATCAGTAGTGAAAAATCTCGTGTGTGTATGTCATCCTCTGCATGACAGATACCATATATATATAATATTCTAATAGTTATCGAATCACACTCTGGGAACTTATGCGATTCCCGCATTATCCAACAAGGTGGGGTATGCCACATGAATGAGCTACCTTCTCCAGCCTGTCCACATTCATAAGCTCCAAAACTGAACATTAGATCTGGTCTTGGTTTGGCCATGAGCATCTTCTACACATTGTTTTGCTTTGGCTGATCTAGCAGCTGTTATATCTGACACAATTATTATATCTCTTATTCAATGTGATAACCCTCAATGAACTTTTTGGCCATTAACACCGACACCCCCAAGTCCTAATAGGAACAAATTATTATTTAGGGAAGATGTCAACCCCCATTTTCCGTATGGATCGTATCATCCTATCCGTATATCCGTATACATAGTAATAATTGCAGTGCCCACATGACCCACTCATTCAGCTCGGTCGGAAATTTTTATAATCAAAATTCGAAAGCTCAAAACATGATTAGTTCCACATGGTTTTCTTGTAACGTGCATGTTAACCATTAGTTATCTTTCCATATGTCTATAGGATATTCAAGTCTTTTAATAATTTGAAATTTCTATATATATTTTCATCTAACTATGACCTACTAAACTTTAACATCTGAAATTGTTGTTTTCCTAATCAAACTTTTGCTATTAAATCACAATATGCTGTGACATATCACATATGATTGAATAAAAAAATGTGAATTGCATAACAAGACGGAAGTTACTCCAAACGCCAGATGATAAATGCAATGAAAAGTTTGGCTTGTATTATTAACAATTCTGATTCTGATGAAGAACTGATTCCTACCACGTTATTTATCACAAAATTATTGTAGTCAGTTAGCAGTTGATTTAACAAAATTACTGTGATGAATGTGAAAACAGGACCATTCGCAACCATACAGCAAGAAGGAATCTGAATTTCTTCTCATGTGGATCTGGCAACCCAATCGACGACTGCTGGCGCTGCGACAAGCGCTGGTTCGCCCACCGAAAGCGCTTGGCAGATTGTGGCATTGGTTTTGGCCGCAATGCCATTGGAGGCCGTGATGGAAGGTACTATGTTGTCACTGACCCTGGCGATGATGACCCTGTTAATCCCAAACCCGGCACTCTTCGCCACGCTGTTATCCAAGACAGGCCATTGTGGATAGTCTTCAAGAGGGACATGGTCATTACTTTGAAACAAGAGCTCCTCATGAATAGCTTCAAGACAATAGATGCTCGTGGTGTCAATGTTCACATTGCTTATGGTGCTTGCCTTACACTACAGTTCATCACCAATGTAATCATCCATGGCCTCCATATCCATGATTGCAAGCCAACTGGGAACGCCATGGTTCGCAGCTCGCCGAGTCATTATGGATGGAGGACCATGGCTGATGGCGATGGAATCTCAATTTTTGGTTCAAGTCACATTTGGATTGACCACAACTCGCTGTCCAATTGTGCTGATGGACTCATTGATGCCATCATGGGTTCAACTGCTATTACTATTTCTAACAATTACTTTACCCACCATAATGAGGTATTTAATCCATGTTCCCCTTCGCGCTCCATTATTTATATTTTATTTAAAATATAAATAATGCCTAAGTGATTGAGTTCATCGAAATTGAACACTCTTGTTACAGGTTATGCTACTAGGACACAGTGACTCCTATGTTCGGGACAAGCAGATGCAAGTAACGATTGCCTACAACCATTTTGGGGAGGGTCTAATCCAAAGAATGCCAAGGTAACATAACATAAACAAACGTACAATTTTCCATTTTGTTATATGAGTACAGCTAAGATGTTATTGTTGCTATTAATGTTCAGGTCACTTCAATTGATCTGGCTTTCCATTATTTTTTGTTAATTAATAGTTTTTGGTCAAGGGAATTCCATTATTTGTGTCGGATTTAGGCCGTATATGATTAGTTTTATAGGGCTTTATAGGCCCACTAAGACGTATGGTAATGAGTGATTATTCCTATGGGATATAGGTCCATTTCTGAAAAGAAGAAAGCCATTAAAAGGCAATAGACAATGGTAATGAATGATTATCCCTTTAGCTATATCTTTCGGATCTTGTAAAAAAAAAAAATGTGTGAGCCTTATAAAGTACATATCCGGGTCCGTGTCTGTGAGTGGTGAGTGTGTGACTGTTATAAGCAAAGAAAAAGAAGGAAAAAAAAAGTTAGATCGAAAGAGCAAGAAAAGACAAAAAGAAATACGTTAATAGAGATAGAGTTATTGGATATTAAATAGTGAAAACGTACTATGGTTAATGCAGGTGTAGACATGGATATTTCCACGTAGTAAACAATGACTATACTCACTGGGAGATGTATGCAATTGGCGGCAGTGCTGATCCCACAATTAACAGCCAGGGCAACAGATACCTTGCCCCTCAGAACCCTTTTGCTAAGGAGGTAACATCTTATTACAATAAGTTTCGTGCGGTGAATGGTGATGCAATTTATCATGTTCTAAAAATGTATAAAAACCGATGTATGCAGGTGACAAAGAGGGTGGATACAGGGGAAACAATATGGAAAGGGTGGAATTGGAGGTCCGAGGGAGACCTTCTTCTGAATGGAGCATATTTCACTTCATCAGGAGCCGGAGCTGCGTCAAGCTATGCCAGAGCCTCGAGTCTTGCCGCCAAATCCTCTTCTTTGGTCGGAACCCTCACCTCTGGCGCCGGTGTTCTTAGCTGCCGCAGGGGCTACATGTGTTAAAATACCAAACAGGATGATGATATATAAAACATTGGGAAGAAAGAAAAGTTTTCATTCTTCTTCTCCCGTCATTGTTTTACATTTGTTACAGTCTTGTAGATGTATCCCATTGAGTTTGCAGCAATTGTGGTGACACCGTATGTCGTGTCTCGTCCCCAAGTTAGATATCATATTAAAAAAAAAAATTTGTACATGTTGTCACATACGTCGACCGTTATCAAATTGATAACAGTGAATTGCTTAAAAGAAGCCGTTTACAAGGCTTCAATTATGCAAAGAGCATTTACCCCTTATAATTTCTATTAGGGGGAAACAAATCGTCAAATCATATTCTACTCTTAGTCTTACTATGTAGTTTCTTTTTTCCCCCAGTTATATAGCGTCATAGAGTTCGGCCTTTGTTTGCCCCTGTTTTTATATGCTCTTCGTGATTTGTCCCAAACAAAAATGGGCCAGAAAGGGGAAACAGTTTGTATTATTGGAACAGTTATTGCATTTGTCTACAGAATTTTATCCCTTTTATATCCTACTGCCGTAAACTCGCGCTTTTCCGTTAAATCTTTAATTGCAAAATAATGCTCAGACAATTATTTGTTTAACAGCGAAGCACAAGCACCAAAATAAAATTTTCACAAACCAATCCAGTTAAATACACAATATAGGAATATTCCAAGTCAAAAATCATATGGGCCCAGAGAAATTGAAGTTTTTATTGTGAAAAATTCACAATAGGAAAGACAAAAATCTACAGAACCTAATGAAGTAAACCCTTTTACTATATATCAAAATAGGCAAATTCTGTGGTGCGTATAACTTTGGTGCCGAAATTGCCGAATTTGCCTTTTATGGTAAGTTTTAAATATTAAAAAAATATTTATTTTTATATTTTTAATTTAAATATTTATTTTGTCTCTTTTTAATAAGTTAGGCAAATGTATATAGGCACCATAGCATGCACCATCAAAATAATAGATACAGATACACAAAACTAATCTTTCTATTAGTTCCCAAAAATATCAACATTTAACAAATGAAGCCTGTTACACATATAAGTCTTTTTGTCTTACAAGCTATACAAGTTGGTCCAAGTCCAAGGAAAAAACGCGCGCACCACTCCTTTAAAATAGAGTGTCCAACGCACGCGTTCATTATGCCGCACTCTTCCTCTTCTTCCTCAATCAAAACGCAAACCGTCAAAATTCGCACTCTTCCTCTTCTTCCTCTTCCTCTTCTTCCTCAATTAAAACGCAAACCGTCAAGGTTCACACTCTTCCTCTTCTTCCTCAATCAAAACGCAAACCGTCAAAATTCAAGCGACATTCGAAACAAAAGACACGTTCCAACTCTTTGCGAAGAGTAGAAGAAATCAAGAAGAAAAGATACAAATCTCCATAAAAAATCACCAGAAAAAACGAAGAAACATTATTTAAGATACTGTTTTACTATTCTTCTAGGTTTTTTTCTAGATTGTCTCTGCCATGTGTCTCATCCTTAACCAGCAAAACATTAAAAGATTTTAAGAAGAAATATACTGTCTCCCCATATTTTGGGTGTATTTCTTAAATCCTTTGGGTGTATTTCTGTAACTGTTTGGGTGTATTTCTGTAATCCTTTCTGTAATCGTTTGGGTATATTTTTGTAATTGTTTGGGTGTATTTCTAAAGTTCCATTATCTTCAAAACAATTTCAAAGCTTAATTTCAGAAACCATGAAAATCGAAAAAAAAAACAAAGTAAGAAGGAGATCCAACAAATTTGGCAAAAAATTCGAAAAAAGAAACGAAATCTTTTGAAAAATGGAAGTTATATATTTGCGCGTTAATTGATTTGAATTGATTTAAAAGTCTATTAAAGAGGCACGTAACATAAGCAGCATGGTTAGTGAGTTTCGTTTTCTTCAAACTTGTAAAGTTTGTAAGCGCAAAACACTTATATGTAGAGATTAATCCTTAACAAATACATTACCAAAGCTGGTAAAAATCATAAGGTTCTAGAACTCGAACCGATCATGGAACCATTTTAATCATTGATTTATCGATTTATTAGTTTAATTAATTTAATTATAATTCAATCGAAATAATTATTTTATAATAAAATACAAATAAATACATTAAAATATAATTAAGTCTAATATAAATTTTAAAATGTTATCAAAATTAAAAAGATTATATCAACTAAATTATTATAATTTTATCTAAGTACAAATTTAAAAATTAAATAAAAAATATTTAACAGAATAAGTGTATTCTCTATTTTTAAATTTTAATATATATTTAATAGAGGTATATATGTATTATAATTTATTTATATTAATATTTTAAATACAGGTATATACCTGTTACGTTGGGTAATCGGAGATTAATGGGCTGGACTCGTTAGGTTGGCCCAATCGTCTGAGGAAGGAAGCCTTTGAGCGGGTTCGCGTCTATGGGGCCTCCGTCCGACTTGTGATTGCGAGAGAATGGGGGGTGGTACCTGCAAAAACACTCCGATGCCTAAGTCAGCAAGGGTGTGAGCAGGTCTAAAGAGTATTGGGACTTAGAGATACCTGAGGGGTGTCAGTGTATTTATAGTGGTGAACCAATAACCACCATTGGAGTAGTTCCACCTTTTAAGGTGGATAACCGTCCCTTTATCTTAGGGAGGTTACGATATGGCTCCTGGAAGTGGATTGAGAGATTTTAGGGGCAGTTATTATCTGCCAGGTAATCTCTACTTTCGACTTCGTTAGGGCAAGTCGTGGGGAGCACCGACTTCTTAGAGGAAGGTCGGTATACTGTGAGGCTCAACCTTGTGAGTTGGGCCTGTCGTTTGGACCTGGGCCTTAGCGTTGGGCCAGGGTATGAACAGTGCCCCTACTCGAGCCCAATTTCTTTTAAGAGTTGGGGTCGAGTATTATAACTCGAGACCGTAGTCGACCTGATAGGGAACCGACGTGATTTTTCAGAACCGACGTGTTTTTGAAAGCTTTCAACAATCGCGTCTAATCAAACGTCACGTCTCTTAGAGGTTTGAGTATTCATACGCGGGGGCGGTTACCTTGGTAACGGTGTAACTTCTTAAATGGTTGTGTCGTTTTACCTTTATGCCCCATAACGTGCTTATAAATATTTTTCACTCTCTTTCCTTGTTTCGTTTCTGAAAACTTTCTCACTTACACACTCTGTTCCGAAAAGAAAGCTTCCTTTTTCTTCGATCACCTGCTGTTGCACCTCCGACCCTTCGAAAGTAAAGGTCAGTTTTTTTTTCTTTCTTCTTCTCCTCTTTTATGACTGCTTTTATTTGCATGCTTTTTATTTGAGAGGAGTGTTGGTCGTAGACTTAGTGATTCTGTTTTGTCAAGGATCTAACCCTAGGCCCCTTAGAGACCCTGTTTTTTATCCTTTTTTTTCTTTCCCCTTTGTAGGTTTCGGGATCCTTTTCTTTGTTAGAAAAAAGATGTCTTCTATAGAATCCCTCGCTCGATGGGTAGATGTTATTGTTCTTGGAGAAGAACCCCTTGTGGATACTGACTATGTTACCGATCTTCGTACGCGCCATAGGATTTGTGCTTCTGATGGGGATGAGTCGAGATATGAACTGATAGCCCCGGGTCCGGAAGACCGGGTTTGTTTTGGACGAGCTTCTGAGGAAGACCCTCATTTTATTTTTATGTATGAGAGTTTTTTCACCCGTTTGGGCGTTCTTCTTCCTTTTTCTGATTTTGAGATAGCCATTTTATCTCATTGCCGGATAGCCCCTATCCAGCTTCACCCCAACTCTTGGAGTTTTTTGAAAATTTATCAATTTATCAGCCATGCCCTGGATTTTCCGACTTCTTTGAGGATTTTCTTTTTTCTTTTTCACATGACCAAGCCCTTTAGTGGGCAAAATAACAAACAGAAATGGGTTTCTTTCCGGGCCATACAAGGCCGGAGAGTTTTTACCCTTTTTGATGAATCCTTTCATGACTTTAAAAACTTCTTTTTCAAAGTACAAGCTGTAGAGGGTCACCACCCCTTTTTCCTGGATCGATATTCTTCTCCTCGCTTTTTCCTGTACTGGTTAGAGGCCTCTCATTGTGAGAAATATAGTTTAGATGATTTGGATGAGGTGGAGGCGGCCATCGTTGGGTTCCTCCGAGAAGTTTGGGGGAGAGCCCCTTATCTGGATACCAAGAAGTTCCTCCAGGGGTCTCCGACCTTTGTGCAGGGCCAATTAGGTAGTGTCATATTTGTTTGTTGGGTTTTCCGACTTTTCGAGTTGTTTTCTCCAATTTGTTTATTGACTTTTTTACCTAATGGCTTTTGCAGAGATGGCGAAGAAGAATTTGAGGGAGTCTTACCAGAGGGTTCAGGAGGCCAAAGCGAGATCCCGTGCCAGAGTCGGCGGTGCCAGGGCAGCTAGTCCCTCTCTTCCTTCCCTTCCCCCTTCTTCTCACAACTTGGGGACCCCTGCTCGACCTATTGTTATTTCTTCCTCAGCCTCTTCTTTGCCGCCCCCTTCTTCTCGACCTTCTCCTGAGCCAAAAGAGAAGAAGAGCAAGACTTTAGAGTCTGGCTCTCCCTTTGAAGGTGAGGTCAAGGTGGATGCGCCTCAATTTATCTGGGAGCATATCTATCCTTATACTCGTATAAGTATGGATGATGCTTCTCTTCGAAACCACCTTACTATTCTGGCTCAGGAGAGTATCAGGGCGATGGGGGTGTGCACCAAGTTTTTTGATATTTTTTAGAAGACTCCCCTCAGCTCTTTGGGTTCATCCCTGAGGGTTGAAGAGCTAGAGGGGAGGATTCTTTTGTATCAGGAGGCTGAGAAGAGCCTGAAGGAGGAGGTCACCAAGCTGAGAGAGGAGAGGGATAATCTCTGGAAGGAGGGGGAGAAGTTGATGGGCCGGTGCTCTATGGCGGAGGGTCTACGGGAGAAGGTGGAGCAGAGCTACTCAAGCTTGTTCCAGGACCTTTTGGAGGTAAAAAAAGATCTGGTAAGAGCTCGGGATACTTATGCGGATCTGGAGGACTCTATTGCCAAGGGATCCGAGGAGGTGTGGAGGGTTTTTAAGGAGCAGGTCGGGGTTATTGCTCCCGACTTGGATCTCTCCCCTTTGGATCCTGATAAGGTTGTAATCGATGGGGCCATTGTATCTCCTCCCTGACCGGTCTGAATCTGAGTTGAAGACTCGGGGCCAGAGAATCATAGAGTCCCCTCCCCGACCAAATGATGCTCCGAGTTCTTCCAAGGCTCCTGAGACTTCCCCTCCATCTCCAATGGATGTTTCTCTCCCTGACTCTGGTGGTGCTCCGACTACTCTTCCGGGTTCTGGTGGTGACGCCCTTCCAAATTGAAAAAATTATCTTTGGCTATATGGGGGCCTGGCCTGTGGGTCCCCCTTTTTTAAACTATTTATTTTCATGTTGTGGTGGTATGTTGCTCACACTTTCTTGGCCTTTTATGGCCGTAAACAAAATATTTAAAAATATCCTTTTTTGGACAAGGGTTTAAGTTATTTTTGTTGGTTGTGTGCATGCTTTTTCTTCTTTAGGTTTTAAAAAACCCTTTTTTGATCTTTTGTTTTGAAAAACCTTTTCTTGGCTGGCTGTCCCTTCTTCTAAGTTTTTCTCGAATTTTTCTTGAAGGCTTGGGACAGTCTTTAGTGCTTTCTATAGGTTTTCTGATCTCTTTTCGGTATTCCTTATACTCAATTTTTTGATATATTGAGTTTTTATAACTTAGGTTATTTTTACGATGCGTTTCTTTGTTTCTCGGAATTTCTGACTTGTTAGTCAGTTAATTTCCAAGTTTATTCACGATTGACTTTTATAACCTCTTTACACCGACTTCTACCTCGTCGTTTTTTCCTGACGACCATCTAGGTCGGTTCATGGGATTTTCATGCTTTGTCGATCTTAAGTCGGCACGTTTCATAGAAAGAAAGGAAAGCGAGAAGGAATTTAGAAGAGATATTTGTAAAAGATCTTTATTTATTTGCAAAGGTACTTTATCGCTACTAAGGGGGGCTATCTATGACCCCTTAGTCTCTACTGTGATGCCTCGTTAAAAATCCTTCTTCAGAAAAAACCCTTTTATTTTGGGAAAAAATCATGAAGTTGGGAAAAAAGTACATCAGGGAGTAGAGTTCACTTTTAACTGTAGTACCTTTTCATATTACAAGCATGCCACGACCTAGGTAGCTCGGTGCCGTTTAAGTTGGTCACCTTGTAATAACCTTTTCCTAAGACCTCACTAATCTTGTATGGTCCCTTCCAATTAGCAGTGAGTTTTCCTTCCCCAGACTTGTTGACTCCTATGTCATTCCTGATTAAAACCAAGTCGTCTAGGGCGAAGCTCATTCGAATGACTTTTTGGTTGTATCTATTCGTCATCCTTTGTTTCAATGCTGCTTCTCTAATATGGGCTCGTTCTCGGACTTCAGGGAGTAGCTCAAGTTCTTCTTTGTGTCCCTTTATGTTTTCAACCTCGTCGTAGAAGTTCACCCTTGGGCTTTACTCATTGATTTCAACCGGTATCATGGCTTTTATGCCATAAGCAAGTCGGAAGGGTGTTTCTCCTATGGCAGACTGAGGTGTGGTCCGATAAGCCCAAAGTACTTGTGGGAGTTCCTCGGCCCAGGCTCCCTTTGCGTCCTGTAACCTTTTCTTCAACCCTGCCATTATGACCTTGTTTGCTGCCTCGGCTTATCCATTTGCTTGTGGATGTTCCATCGATGTAAATTAATGTTTGATTTTCATGCTGGCTACCAGGTTTTTGAAGGTTGAGTCGGTGAACTGAGTGCCATTGTCGGTGGTGATGGAGTGAGGTACCCTATACCTGGTGATAATGTTCTTGTAGAGAAACTTCCGACTTCTCTGAGCGGTGATGGTGGCCAATGGTTCTGCTTCTATCCACTTTGTGAAGTAATCCACTCCCACTATTAGATATTTTACATTGCCCCGACGCTTGTGGGAATGGTCCTAGCAATTCCAATCCCCACTTTGCGAAAGGCCATGGGAAAGTTATACTAATGAGTTCCTCGGGAGGGGATACATGGAAGTTTGCATGCATTTGGCATGGCTGGCACTTTTTCACAAATTCCGTGGAATCTTTTTGTAAGGTCGGCCAGTAGAATCCAGCTCGGATTACCTTTCTAGCTAACGACCTTGCTCCAAGATGGTTCCTGCAGATTCCATTGTGCACCTCCTCTAGCACCTCGGTTGTCTTTGAGGTCGGGACACACTTTAGTAGTGGTGTTGATATCCCCCTTTTATAGAGGATATTTTTCACCAGCGTATAGTTTTGTGCTTCCCTCCAGATTTTCTTGGCCTCTTTTTCTTCTTTGGAGAGGATGTCGAATTTCAGGTATTCGATTAAGGGCTTCATCCACTTGAGGTCTAACCTGGTGACTTCAAAGATATTTTGAACAGCCTCCGTTTTGGCCACAGAGGGTTCAGGGAGAGTTTCTTGGATCAGGCTTCTGTTGTTCCCTCCTGTTTTGGTACTTGCTAGCTTGGAGAGGGCGTTTGCCCTGCTGTTGAGGTTCCGAGTTATATGCTTTACCTCGGTCTCCTCAAAGCGCCTAAGGTGCTCCAAGGTTTTGTCCAAGTACTTTTTTATGTTGGGATCGTTGGCCTGATACTCTCTGTTTATTTGGGAGGTCACCACCTGAAAGTCGCTGAATATCATTACTTTGGTTGCACCGACTTCTTCTGCCAGCTTTAATCATGCAATCAAGGCTTCATATTCTGCCTGATTATTGGAAGCTGGGAACTCGAACTTGAGGGAAACTTCAATTTGCGTTCCTCCTTCGCTGACCAATATTATGCCTGCCCTGCTTCCAACTTTATTGGAGCTTTTATTGCCGTTCGGGCTTCGTATTTCAAGTCGAACTCGGAGAGTTCTATTGTCCATTAAACCATTCTGCCCGCAATGTCTGTCTTCTGGAGAACCTGTTTCATGGGCTGGTTCGTTCAGACTTTTATTGTGTGCGCTTGGAAATACGGGCCGTAATCAGAGTGAGGCTACTACTAAGGAGTATGCAAACTTTTTAAGTTTTTGATACTTTAGTTCTGGGCCTTGTAGAACTTTGTTGGTGAAATACACAGGATGCTGCCCGACCTCATCTTCCTGTATTAAAGCTGATGCTATAGCTCTGTCTGCTACTGACAGGTATAGGACGAGCTCTTCCCCGACCATGGGTCGGGTCAGGATTAGAGGCTGGCTTAAGAACCTTTTGAACTCTTGGAAAGCTTCTTCGCTTTCCGGAGTCCATTTGAACTGGCATCCTTTTCTTAGTAGGGTGAATAGTGGAAGGGATCTTAGTGCCGATCCCGCCAGGAATCTGGAAAGGGTGGCGAGCCTCCCATTTAGTTGTTGGACCTCCTTTAGACAAGTCGGACTTTTCATTTCCAGGACAACTTTGCACTTATCGGGCTTTGCTTCAATTCCTCTTTGTATTAGCATGAACCCTAGAAATTTTCCCGCCTCCACCGCGAAGGTACATTTTGTGGGATTTAGTCTCATCCCATGCAACCTTATGGTGATGAAAACTTGCGAGAGGTCTGTTAAGAGGTCGGTTTCCTCCTTGGTTTTCACCAGCATGTCGTCTACGTAGACCTCCATTAAGTTCCCGAGGTGCGAAGCAAAAACTTTGTTCATCAACCTTTGGTATGTGGCCCCAGTATTTTTCAATCCAAAAGGCATTACCACATAGCAGTAGTTTGCTCTAGGTGTGATGAATGAAGTTTTTTCCTCATTCGGCTTGTACATCGGAATTTGGTTGTATCCCGAGTAAGCATCCATAAACGACAAGTACTGATACCCTGAGCTTGCATCTACTATGGTGTCAATACTGGGAAGTGGATATGGGTCTTTAGGGCACGCTTTATTTAGCTTAGTGTAGTCGACACACATCCTCCACTTGCCATTTTGCTTTTTCACTAGCACTACGTTTGCTAGCCATGCTGGACACTTGACCTCTCGGATGAAGTCACCTCTAGGAGGGCTTGCACTTGCTCCTCCACCACTTGAGCTCTTTTTGTTCTGAGGTTGCGCCTGTGCTGCTGTACGGGTCGCGATCCGGGGTGTACTGAAAGCTTGTGGGACATGAGCTGAGGGTCTATCCCTGGCATGTCAGAAGCTTTCCAAGCGAAGAGGTCAGAATTATCTTGCAGGAGGTTTATCAGCTTCTGTCTCAAGTCTCTGACTAGGCTGGCCCCTATGTTTTTTTTTTCCTTCCTCTTTTCTGATTTGAACCTCTTCAGTTCTTCCCCCTGTATGTGGCCGCAGCTCTTCTTTAGCTCTTATTCCTCCGAGCTCTATAGTATGAACTTCCTTGCTCTTTCCTCGGAGGTTCAAGCTTTCATTGTAGCATTTCCTTGCCAACTTCTGGTCTCCCCGTATCGTTGCTATTCCCTTAGGTGCTGGAAATTTCATGCAAAGGTGGGGGGTTGACACCACCGCTCCAAGCCGATTTAGTGTAGTCTTGCCGATCAAGGCGTTATACGCCGATCCGACATCGATGACGATAAAATCGATGCTCAGAGTTTTGGAATTTTCCCCTTTATCAAAGGTCGTGTGGAGGGGGATGTATCCCAGTGGCCTAATTGGCATATCTTCTAGCCCATACATGGTGTCCAGGTAAGCTTTTAGCTCCCTTTCATCCAACCCTAATTTGTCGAATGCGGGCTTAAAGAGTATATCAGCTGAACTTCCTTAGTCCACCAAAGTCCTGTGGAGGTTGGCATTTGCCAAGATCATGGTTATCACCATCGGGTCGTCATGCCCGGGCATGATCCCCTGGCTGTCCTCTTTCGTGAACGAGATGGTCAGGAGATTGGGAGACTCGTTTTCGACTTGATAAACTTGCTTTAGGTGTCTTTTGCGAGATGATTTAGTGAGTCCCCCTCCCGCGAATCCTCCAGAGATCATATGTATGTGTCTCTCGGGGGTTTGTGGTGGTGGATCTCTTCTGTCCTCATCATCTCGCTTTCTTTTCCCATGATTGTCCGACCTTTCCATGAGATATCTATCAAATCGGCCTTCCCTAGCCAACCTTTCGATCACATTTTTAAGGTCGTAGCAATCATTTGTTGAGTGGCCATACATCTTATGGTACTCACAATAGTTGCCGCAACTTCCTCTCTTTTTGTTTTTGATGGGTCTAGGGGGTGGCAACCTTTCAGTATTACAGATTTCTCTGTATACGTCCACTAGGGAGACTTTTAGAGGAGTATAGGAGTGATATCTCCTTGGCCTGTCGGGACCGACCTCCTCTTTTTTCTTGGGCTCCCTTTCTTTCTCTTTTGCTGAGTGAGGAGGCCCCTGTCGCCAGCTTGGCTCTCGTAATCTGGCATTTTTCTCCATGTTGATGTTCTTCTCTGCTATCTCTTGTACGTCACTCAAAGAGGTGGGGTGCCTTTTTGATATGGACTTAGAGAAGGACTAGCCCCATGATAACTGCCTCTGTGGAAAGGTCTTGAATCTCCAAGCACGCTTTGTTGAATCTTTCTATGTAGTCTCATAGAGGTTCTCCGACCTCCTGTTTGACTCCTAGGAGACTCGGTGCGTGCTTTACTTTATCCTTCTGGATGGAGAACCTCATTAAGAACTTTCTCGAGAGGTCCTCAAAGCTGGTAACCGACCTTGGGGGGAGGCTATCGAACCATTTCATCGCTGCTTTCGACAGGGTGGTCGGGAAAGCTTTGCAGCGAGTCGCATCAGAAGTATCAGCCAGATACATCCGACTTTTGAAATTGCTTAAATGATGCTTCGGATATGTGGTTCCGTCATAGAGGTTCATATCAGGGCTTTTAAAGTTCATTGGAACTTTTACCCTCATTATATCCTCACTAAACGGGTCTTCTCCCCCCAGGGGCGACTCTTCTCTGTCGCCACGGGAGTTACGACTTCTAAGGAAAGATTCAAGCTTCAAGAGTTTTTCTTCCAACTCTTTTCGTCACTCTATCTCTTCCCTGAGATTTTGCTCTGTCTCTCGTTGTCGTTCTAATTCTTGTTCTAGTTGTTCCAAACGACCTTGGTGGCCGTGGACTAGCCCCATAAGCTCAGTTGCATGGGGCGACCATTCCTTTCCGGACTCTCGTCCTTCCGAGGAATTTACCTTTAGGTTCTTAAGCCCAGAGGTGCCTTCTCTATGGGATGGATTCGTTAGGTTGGCCCAATCGTCTGAGAAAGAAAGCCTTCGAGCGGGTCCGTGTCTATGGGGTCTCCATCCGACTTGTGATTGCGAGAGAATGGGGGGTGGTACCTGTAAAGACACTCCGATGCCTAAGTCAACAAGGGTGTGAGCAGGTCTAAAGAGTATTGGGACTTAGAGATACCTGAGGGGTGTCAGTGTATTTATAGTGGTGAACCAATAACCACCGTTGGAGTAGTTCCACCTTTTAAGGTGGATAACCGTTCCTTTATCTTAGGGAGGTTACAATATGACTCCTGGAAGTGGATTGAGAGATTTTAGGGGCAGTTATTATCTGCCAGCTAATCTCTGCTTCCGAATTCGTTAGGGCAAGTCGTAGGGAGCACGACTTCTTAGAGGAAGGTCGGTATACTGTGAGACTCAACCTTGTGGGTTGGGCCTGTCGTTTGGACCTGGGCCTTAGCGTTGGGTCAGGGTATGAACAATACCTATGTTAATAATAAAAAAATTACATTAAATAAATACTTAAAAACAATATATATTATAATAAGAAGGGAAAAATTGTAAGGCCAAATAAGAAGGTAGCCCAATATCTATTATCCAACATAAGAAACTCTATTACTCATCTTTGATTTTTCATGTTTTATCATAATCACTATACCACAAATTAATTTGAGTTGATAGATTGATTAGCTTACTCATTCGCTTAAACAAGTGTTAGGAGTTTAAATTTTATTTTTATTGACTAACAATAATTTTTTAAATAAAATTTCAATTCATCACAAATTAGTCCGTGGGAAACAAAAAAAAAAAATCACCAACCGTAGCAGCTTATATTTGCTACTTCGATCAGAACAAATCATCAGCCGGTTCAACGTATTCTTTATATAATATCGGTTTTTTAAATTAGTCACAGGAAAAGGTAATAAAACGATTACCTTATACTCTAATATTACATTTGTAACAATATATTAGTGGGTCTCTAACTCAAGTAAGACTTATAATTTAAAAAAAAGAAAGAAGTAAGTTCTAGCCACATGAGAGAGAGAGAGAGAGTAAGCAAACGACACAGTAGTAAACAGAGAGAGTGGGGATATGGGGGAGAAGGAGACGGTGCTAAAGGGGGTTATGAAAACTAGGATTTTCACAAATTAAAAAACCTATGATAGAAATAAATCAATGTAATTATAATACCTACACTTAATTGGTCATAAAATCACTCATTCATATAAATGACGCTATCATATTTTTTATCTCTAAAACTCACTAACACTCATAATAATAAGGAGAGAATTTTTGAAACAAACACTAAGTATTTTGATTTATAGAGAGATGGATAACAACATACATATAAAGCCTTTATATAAGCAAACTTTCATAATAAAATAATAGTTCTTATAACAACTAAGCACTAATTGTCATAATTCAAGAAATATGTAGAAACTTTGACTAGTCAATCCCTTGTTCAATTTTGCTTCAAATTCTTAATTATCAATCTTAAAGCTTCCAATTCATGATTCTTCATTCTTCTAATATGGAGATGGTGAGTGCAACTTGTATTCAATTCGTATTCAATTTGATTTTGAACTTCTTCTTCAATGTTTTAGTATGTTGTAGTTGTACTACTTTCTTGAATATTCTTGATTTAATTTTCTAACATTGCCTCCGTTAAATTAAGCTTGTAGAGTTTATCATTCCAAACATCTTCTTTAACTTGTAAAATAATTCGGTCTTCAATGGCTTTGTAAATATATTTGTAACTTGTTCTTCAGTTGGACAGTACTCGATCACAACTTCTTTCTCACTTACCAATTCTCTGATTTTATGAACGCGAATATCAATATGCTTCGATCTTTCATGAAATACTGGATTTTTGCAAAGTGCAATAGCTGACTTGTTATCACAAAATATTGTTGTTGGAGTATTTTATTTCTCGTTTAATTCCTCAAGAATTCTTCTTAGCCAAACTGCTTACATTGCACAACTTGTTGCTGCTATATATTCTGCTTCTGCTCTAGAGAGTGTAACTACTGGTTGTTTCTTTGACGACCATAAAATTACACCGGAACCAAGATGAAATACAAATCCTGAAGTACTTTTTCTTGTTTCTATATCTCCAGCCCGATCACTATGAACAAGGTTTATTTCATTAGTATTCTTATAATAAATTCCATCATTTAATGTACCTTTGATATATCGAAGAATTCTTTTTGCCGCTTACAAATGGTTGGTACAAGGCTCCTCCATAAATCTGCTAAGCAAACCAACTCCAAACACAATATCTGGTCTAGTCGCAGTCAAGTACCTTAGACTTCCAAACAAGCTTTTGTAGTATGTGGGATTTACTGCTCTGCCTTTATCTTCTCTCAACAATTTGAACTTCTCTTCGACTGGAGTAGAAATTGGTTTTGAGTGCTCCATTTGAAATTTCTTCAAAATATCATTTGCATATTTCTTCCGAGAAATGAAAATTCCATCATCTTTTTGAACCACTTCAATGCCAAGAAAGTAAGACATTAAGCCCATATTCGTCATTTCAAAGTGCTTTATCATAGCCTCCCTGAATTCTGTAATTATCTTCAAATTTTTGCCAGTAAAGATTAAATCGTCAACATAAAGACATACGATCAAGATATCTCCAGGTTTAACAAACTTGATATAAAGAGTATGTTCAAATGGACATCTTTTGAAACCATTCTGAATGAAATAAGAATCAATCTTTTTGTACTATACTCTTGGTGCTTGCTTTATCCCGTACAAAGCTTTCTTCAACTTGTAAACTTTATCTTCTTTTCCAAAAACTTCATATCCTGCAGGTTACTCAACATACACTTCTTCTTCTAAAGTGCCATTTAGAAATGCTGGCTTAACATCCATTTGATGTATCTTCCACTTATTTTAGGCCGAGAGTGAAATAATCATACGAATAGTGTCTAATCTAGCAACAGGAGCAAATACTTCAAAGTAGTCGATACCTGGTTTTTGTTGGTATCCTTTTGCAACTAATCTTGCTTTGAAACGATCAACTTCACCGTTGGGTTTGTACTTAGTTTTGTAAACCCACATTACTCCAATCGGCTTTTTATCTGCTGGAAAATCTGTCAGTTCCCATGTGTAATTCTTCTCAATGGCATGAATATCCTCATCCATTGCTTTCTTCCAAGTGTTGTCTTTAGAGGCTTCTTCAAAGTTCAACAGCTCACAATCCGAAAATAGAGCAAAATTTATGATTTCTTCATCGGACGGATCATTGTCATTGCCATCTTCATAATCTGCTAATTTAGTAGGTAGTCTTCGCTTTCTTTGTGATCTTCTAGATGATTCTGGTTGTTCGATTGTATCAGGTTGCCTTTCTTCTACTTCATCACATGTATTTGGAGTTATAGTCAGCTGCTTTTCTATCTTTGTGTTCCAGTCCCACATGTCTTTCTTGTCAAACATCACGTCTCTGCTGATGATCACTTTCTTTGATTCTGGATTATACAACTTGTATGCTTTTGAGTCTGTGCAATAGCCAATAAAGATACACTCCTCACCTTTGTCATCTAACTTCTTCCTTAATTGATCTGGTACATGGGCATAAGCTATACACCCAAAGACTCTGAAATGATGGATGGAAGGTTGCTTTCCACTCCAAGCTTCCTCTGGAGTTTTATCACGAACACTTTTTGTTGGACATCTGTTTAAAATATGAACTACTGTTGCGACTGCTTCTGCCCAAAATTCATTAGGCATTTGTTTTGACTTGAGCATGCATTTGACTATATCCATGATGGTTCTGTTCTTTCTTTTAGCAACTCCATTTTGTTGAAGAGTGTATCTAATTGTTAGTTGGTGTTGAATTCCGTGTTGCTTAAAGTATTCTGAACACCCAAGGTATTCTATTCCTCTATTTGTTCTGAGAATTTTGATTTTATAGTCACTTTGTTTTTCGACAAACTCCTTGAATGTCTTAAAGACATCACATGCTTCTAATTTCTGTTTCAGAAAGTATACCCATGTATATCTACTAAAATCATCAATAAAAGTGATAAAGTACCTGCTACCACCATTACTTGAAATTTCTACATAACAGAGATCTGAATGCACAATTTCAAGTAATCTTCTAGCTCTCTATGACTTTCCTGTAGGGAATGGATCTCTGTGCTTCTTTTCCAGTTGACAAATCTCACAAACACAATTAGAAATATGAACCCATGGTAGACTAGAAACAAGTCCTTTTCTTGACAGGTAGTTTAGGCCAAAAAAATGAAAGTGCCCAAACCACACATGCCATAACCAGTTATCATCAAGTATCACATAACTCATGCAAGAGGGATTGACATGTTGAATTTTTAATGGAAACATTCTATTTGAAATCATCTTTGATTTATCTATAAACCTTCCATTATTGTCAAATACAGTACAATATCTATGATAAGTTATCATCTTATATCCCTTCTCAGATAATTTTTCCATACTCAGTAAATTGTAATCAAGTTTAGGAGCATAGAAAACATCAGAAATATAACTCAGAGAACCATCTTTCAATCTAATTGGTATGTGCCATTTTCTTTCAATAGGGATCTTTGTACTATTGCCAAACTTCAATAATAGTTTAACTGAATCATCTAGAGAAGAAAATAACTCCTTTCTACCAGACATAAGATTACCACAAGCATTATCCAAGTACCATATATTTTCATCTTCAACACATGAATTACTTGTAAAAAATAAAGTCTACCCGGATTATCATTAGTATTTTGATACCGATTTTCTGGAACGTGTGCTTGATTGTTATTCACCATTTTGAATCTGCAATCTACTTCTTTGTGTCTATACTTTCCACAATGAAAGCAATTGAAATTGGTTCTTTCTTGATAAAAATTGCATCGACCTCTTCCTCGGTTGACAGGCCTAAAATTTGTTCCACCTCTTCCTTGATTAGGTGGTGTAAAATTATTATAACTTCCTTGGTTGTAATTGCCACGACCTCTACCTCTGTTACTTTCTCTTCCTCTACTTTGAAAATTAAAACAACGACATCGTTTCTTCTTGTGTAGGGCTTGATTCTGCAACATTGTTTAAATTCACTCGACTTTTCAAGGCTTCCTCAGTTGATTTTTCTGACTTCTCCAGTATTTTGCTGATGTGGCTTTCCATGGTTCCTTGCAACTCTGCAATTATCATGGTGTCCATATCGTGGGACTCTAGTATCGTAGTCACCACATGGTCATACTTCATCAACATGGTGCGAAGAATTTTCTCCACCACTTTACTATCGGGCATATCTTCTCCACAGACTCTCATCTTATTGACAAGATTTGTAACACGAGTATAATATTGCTCAATAGTTTCTGAGTTAGACATCTCGTATCTTTCATATTCTCTTCTTAAAGACTGTAGCTTTGCTTTCTGAGCTTTATCTACGCCTTTGTATGACAGCTTCAATGTGTTCCATGCTTCTTTTTCACTTATGGCATTTGCTATTTTTCCAAACACAGTATAATCTACACCTTGATGAATTTAAGATAGCGCCAATTGATATCTCCTCTGTTGGGCAGCATCTACTCCTTCTTGCAAATCTGGTGCAATAAAATTCCACACGTTCTGGGCCTTCAAATGGGTAGACATCAAAGTCTCCCAATAACTATAATCAAGTTTCCCATCTAACTTGGGATCGGACCACACAATATCAAAAGTGTTTGCCATACCGAATCTATGAACAAACAACTATGTGAGAACTCTCCCACACCTCACAAACTCTCAAACACCAAGCGCTAGATTAACCAACTCTGATACCAAATGTAAGTATAATACCCACACTTAATTGGTCCTAGGATCACTCACTCATATAAATGACGCTATCATATTTTTTATCTCTCAAACTCACTAACCCTCATAATAATAAGGAGAAATTTTTGAAACAAATACTAAGTATTTTGATTCATGGAGAGATGGATAACAACATACATATGAAGTATATAGGCAAACCTTCATAATAAAATAATAATTCTTATAACAACTAAGCACTAGTTATCATAATTCAAGAAACATGTAGAAACTTTGACTAGTCAATTCCTTATTCAATTTTTGATGCCAGGGCAGGCCAGTTTTACTGACCTTTTCTTTACTGTTTTAGGGTAGTTTCATGCATTTTCTTAGTGAATAAGGCAAGTTTTGGATGAAATTACACTTACACCTTGATTCAAGAAACTTTTGTGAACTTTGCATAATTTCATGAGTATTTTGCTAGAATTGCATGATAAATTGATGATGCATAATCTCATGACTTTGGCTAGAGCTTTGATGCACTTTAATTGCTTGATTTTAGGGCAAAGGAGGCAAGGAAGAACCACGTTAGTATTCACGTTAACCTAGTTAACGTGAACACTAACGTGGAATGGTAAAGCTTGCAACGTTAATGAGAAAAGTGATCACCAATAATGCCTGCGAAGCCATCCAAAGCTCACGTTACTTGCCACGTTAACTAAGTTAAGGTGGTAGTTAACATAGAAGAGAAAGGAACTCCAACGTTAATAGAAAAAGTGAACATCACTAACGTTGGAGAACTTGGCAATGATCCACGTTAAGAGTCACGTTAACTTAGTTAACGTGAACTCTAATGTGGAAGAGGAAAACAAAAGCCAACGTTAGTGACACTCACTTTTGTCACTAACGTTGGACCAACTAGCATTTCCTACGTTAACTTTCACGTTAAGACTATTAACGTGAAACTTAACGTGGAGTTGAGATCAAAGAGCCAACGTTAGTGACACTTACTTTTGTCACTTACGTTGGAAGATGGCATCATTACTACGTTAAGAGCCACGTTAACTTCGTTAACGTGAGTTCCAGCGTAGAGAATGTGGCATTTGGAGCGTTAGTGACAAAGGTGAGTGTCACTAACGCTCTCGAAGGTGGATCACACCTACGCTAAGAGTCACGTTAGCCATACTAACGTGGACTCTAACGTAGGAACAAAGGGGCACTAAGCAACGTTAATGGGAAAAGTGATTCCCATTAACGTTCGCGAAGGGGTACAATCCAACGTTATTGGGAAAAGTGAGTCCCAATAACGTTGGCCAAATTTTGAGAAAGCAACGTTAGTGGTCACGTTAAGACCACTAACGTTGGATTTAACGTGGATATATGAGGTTGGAACGTTAGTGGAAAAAGTGAATGCCACTAACATTCTCGAACCCACAATGGCAATCAATGTTAAATCTTACCAAATACCCAAAGCCTAATTCATATTTCTCTGCAAGTTGGGCCCACTAAAGGTGAGAACTGCTTCAACTCAAGATCCAAAACCCACATCCAAGACTTGAAGAACTCACTAGAAGATCAAGAGGAGTAGTATATATAGGAGTAGTTTTGAACTATAGAGAAGCTTGGCACTTTTGGGAACTACTCTCTATAGATTTACTTTTCTGCACTTTTAGCATGGATTCTTCTTTTCTGCCATTTTTCATTTCTAGAGCTATGAACAACTAAACCCCTTTCATTGGGTTAGGGAGCTCTGTTGTAATTTGATGGATCAATTATAGTTTTCATTCTTCTTCTTCTTTCTTTTCTCTTGATCTTACTAGAAAGCTATCGATCTTAATTCAATTGGTTAGTTGTCTTTGAAAAGAAACTCTCCATAAATGGATCTCCTTTGAGCCTTGGAAAAGCGATGAGAAGATCATGCTAGAAATGCTTTCTCATGTTGGACCAAATTGGGTTTTGGACAGATATAGTGACAAGTAATCCTCCCAACACTTTGATTTGGAAATACATGTGGTATAATCAGTGACCACACTTCATCTCTTCCCATGAGCAATTAAATCAAGGAATTAGGCAATTGTTCAAGCTTAGAGAGATTGAATTGCCAAGGAATTGGGATTCAATCACTTAAGATTGCCAAGGAGATCAATGAATGCATTGATTGAGGAAGAGATGATAATGAACTTGATCCGGAGAATGCAACATCTCCTAAACCCAATGACTTCCCCATTTCTGATCTTACCCATTCTCTTTACTTTCTGCCATTTAATTTCATGCTCATTACCCCAAATCTCCATTTAAGATTCTGCACTTTAATTTCTGTTATTTACTTTCCAGTCATTTAAATTTCTGCATCTCAATCTAAATTTTGTTTAGCTTAACTAGCATATTCTTCTAACTAAAGTTGCTTGACCAATCAATCCTTGTGGGATTTGACCTCACTCTATTGTGAGTTTTACTTGACGACAATTCGATATACTTGCCGAAGGAAATTTGTTGAGAGACATGTTTTCATGCATCAAGTTTATGGCGCCGTTGCCGGAGATTGATTTTGAATCAACAATGATTAAGTTTGAAGATCACTAGATTGAGCATTTTTTTTGTTTAGTTTATTCAGTTAATTTCTTTTAGTTTATTTTAATTTTTTCCTCACCCCCTGCACCCTCTTTTATTTTTCGTTCTTTCTTTCTTTGATTACAATTCTGCTCACTAACCCACTAACTGTTTGATAATTTACATCACTCACACTAACAATTACTCTAACAAGAATAGTTTCTTCATTTTATCTCCTGTTGTGCAATCTGTTTGTTGTATGACAGGGAGAAGAGAAGGAGTTTCAACATCCTTTGATTCAGAACCTGAAAGAACCCTTTGGAGACTAAGAAGGGAAGTAAGAGGGAAAAGGATTATTGGTGCTGAGGAAGAACAGGAAGAGTATTTTGAACCCAACATGGAAGAAAATATGGAAAATAATCATGAAGAAGAAGCTCATAATCATGTCAGAGAAGGCCATGCAAACCGGGCTGGGCAAGAAAAGAGAGTCTTAGGCTCCTATATCAATCCTAATCTAGGAAACTGTGGAAGCAGCATTCAGAAGCCCACCATACATGCCAACAATTTCGAGCTAAAACCCCAGCTCATCACTCTTGTACAGAATAATTGCTCATTTGGAGGAGGTGCTCAAGAAGATCCTAATCAACATTTGACCACCTTCCTGAGGATTTGTGACACCATGAAGTCCAATGGAGTCCATCCAGATGTCTATAGGTTGCTCTTGTTCCCTTTTTCACTAAGGGACAAGGCATTCAAATGGCTTGAATCCTTCCCAAAGGAGAGCTTAACTAATTGGGAAGAAGTGGTGAACAAGTTTTTAGCAAGATTTTATCCTCCTCAAAGGATCAATAGGCTGAGAACTGAGGTGCAAACTTTTAGACAACAAGATGGTGAGACACTTTATGAAGCATGGGAGAAATTCAAAGACCTAACAAGAAGATGCCCACCAGAGATGTTTAATGAGTGGGTTCAACTTCACATCTTCTATGAAGGTCTTTCATATGAGTCAAAGAAGGTTGTGGATCATTCATCAGGAGGCTCTCAAAACAAGAAGAAAACCATTGAAGAAGCCATAGATATCACTGAAATAGTTACTGAAAATGACTACTTCTATGCCTCTGAAAGAAGTAACACCAGAGGAGTAATGGAGCTGAACCACATGGATGCATTGTTAGCTCAAAACAAGATGATCACCAAGCAGCTAGCAGATCTTACCAAGAAGGTGGAGAAAAACCAAGTTGCAGCAGCCATCACCTCATCATCAGCTCAAAAAGGAGTAAACATAGGAGAAAAAGGTGACTGGGAGCAAGCCAACTATGTTGAAAACTCACCTAGACAAGTCCATGATCCATACTCCAAAACTTACAACTCTGGATGGAGAAATCACCCCAACTTTGGATGGGGAAACCAACAAGACCAAGGGCAAGACCAGAGATGCCACAACCTCAACTCCAACAACAATGCAACTCATCAAAACACCTCACAGAGATATTACCAACATCCATCTAACCAATCTTCTCAACCACCTAATCTCAACCCACCATCAATAACCGAGGATAGGCTCTCAAAGATTGAGGCTCTACTTGAAAACTTATGCAGAGAAGTCCAAGACAACAAAGTGTTTAAGGAAGAAGTGCGAGCCAATATCAAGAACCAAGGAGAAAACATCAAGAGATTGGAGTCCCAAGTAGGGTATCTATCTCAACAAATTCCCAAACCCACTGATGGATTCTCCAGTGATACAGAGAAGAATCCAAGAGGAGAAACAAAGAAGGTGAGATGGGAAGAATGCAAAATGATAACCACAAGTGATGAAGGAAGCTATACACCCCAACCCACATCCAAGGAAGAGCTAAAGAAGAAGGAGGTATTGAACTCATATGCACCTTTTCCTCACAAACTAAAAGGTGGTGTAGCAGGGAGAATGTATTCAAGATTCCTTGGTATGTTTGCATCTCTTGATGTAAATATACCATTCATCAAAGCCCTCCAACAAATGCCTTTCAACATCAAGTATATAAAGGAGCTACTAGCCAGAAAAAGTCCATTGAAGGGTGGACAAACAATAAAGATGAACAGGGATTGCAGTGCTCTCATTCAACCAGGGCCACCCACAAAGAAGGAGGATCCAGGGAGTTTTCACATTCCTTGTGCCATAGGAGAAACAATGATTGACAAAGGGCTTTGTGATTTGGGAGCAAGCATCAACTTAATGCCTCTCTCCCTCATGAAGAAGCTCCAAATCAATGAATTAACTCCTACTGATATAATTATCAGATTGGCTGATAAAACTCAAAAACAAGCAATAAGAGTGGTTGAAAATTTGCTGGTTAAGGTTGGGAGCTACTATTTTCCCACAGATTTTGTTGTTCTAGAAATGGATGAGAATCCTATTTATCCCATCATTCTGGGAAGACCATTCCTAGCCACAGCCAGAGCACTCATAGATGTAGAGCGAGGAGAGCTAGTGCTGAGAATACATGATGAGCAGCTCACTTTCAATGTTTTTAACCTCTCACAAGAATCAAGTCAAGAGAACAAAGAATTAAGAGAAGAGCAGAATGAAGCACTGATGCAAGAAACAAGCAGTGAAGCACAAACAACACAACTAGAAATCCCATTGGTTGGCAAGCCATATATTCAAGAAGAACCTCATCCAAAGGTAACACAAGGGAAGCTGAACAAACCAGAGTCATGCAAAACAAGCAACAAACAGTCCTTAGGGAAAGAATCTATAGAAAGCAAGACAACATCAATGGAAAGAAGGAAGAAAGTACCCAGAAGATGGAGAAACAAGAAGATCCCTACAGAAAATTTCTCACCAGGTGATGAAGTGATCTCTACATACTTTCCATCTATACCACCTCACCTCCCCACTATTCCATCTCAGCTGCCTCCGGTGTACACTATCAACAAAATCTTATCCTTAGAACATATGGAGCTTATCAACAAAGCCAATGGACATAGGTTCACTGCAAGAGGAGAGGATTTCAAGCACCACCAACCACCCTAACAAGGGTCAAACGTCAAGCTAATGACGCTAAAGAAGCGCTTTATGGGAGACAACCCATGTTCTATACCTCTTTCTTAAACCTCTAATAATAGTAATAAGGCAATTTCCATGAAATTTCAAATCAATTTTGACAACTAATATAAAGCTCTTCTACATGCAATGTATAGTACATGATAAGTTTGGTGTTCAAAGCACACCAAGTGAGATTTGAACACACCCTATGAGGAAGATTTATTCCCCAAACTTATTGCACCATGTGATCACAAACAAGTTTGGTGTACCAACATGCATGCATGGGAAGCTTAATGGTTGATTGATTTGCATTCATGGAAAGCATTTAGTCATGTAAAAAAAAACAAAAGAAAAAGAAATATTTTTTTTAGTTCACATTTACTTTTTCCCACCAAAAATTTCAAATAACCCATAGCATTTTCTTTTCATGTATAGGGAATCAAAAAGGACATTGATGGTACTTGATAAGACAATTGAGGAAGGGAGATTCGGCCACTACACCAAGGGAATTTCACACTTGTCTTCATGGGAAATGTCCTTGGAAGTGTTGCTATGCAACATTGGGTGTGGGCAATCTTGAAGACCAAACCAAGACCCCTATAAAGGAGTTAATCCTTGTGCTCATTCAATCCTTAAACCCCAACCGTCCACTATCAAACAACACCATCAATCCACACCTTCAATAAATTGCCATCTTTCTATATAAATCCTTTCCTACTTCCTTCCTTCGGTCATACACATATCACCCTCCACCAAAGGCTTCACAAACACCCTCCTAGCCATCTTGAGAATAACCAACAAATCAACAATCTTTCATGGCATCATCAAGCTCCAAGAGACAAAAGGGGAAGGCACCCATAGAGCATCCTCCTTTTGATGAAGGGCGATTTAGAACCTTTTATTATGCACTCCAGTATGGGTGGATGATTGAGAAAGAAATCATTTATGAACTAGGCTTTCAAGTCACAAAAGCTGAGTGTCCAGAAATCACAAAGAAGGTGGAACAATGCCGATGGGAGCTCCTCACCGATCCAATCACAAGGGTCAATGCAACTCTAGTAAGAGAGTTCTATGCAAATGCAGTTAGGCAAGACAAGGCAGATGACTCATACACAAGTTTTGTGAGAGGAGTCATGGTGGATTTTAGTCCCATGAATATCATGAGAGTGTTGAAATTGAGAAGCATACCCTTTGAAGAGGAGAGCTATCAGTTAAGAATGGACAAAAACCCCAATTATGACCAGATTCTACAGGATATATGTGTGCAAGGAGCAGATTGGGAAAGAGGCCCCAAGAGGAAGCCCAAATTTATAAAAAGAGGAGATCTCCTCCCTGAGGCTAAAGGTTGGTTCAAAATTGTACGGAGATCCATCCTCCCAGCCGGAAATAACTCAGAGGTAAACCTCAAGAGAGCAACGATGGTGCAATGTCTAATGAAGGGAGGAGAGATCAAGGCTCATGAACTCATAGCACAAGGCATTCAGAAGCTTGCTGAGAAGAGCGATTCTGGAGGAAAGTTGGGTTATCCCAGCACTATCTTTCGCCTTTGCAAACTGGCCAGGGTAATATTTGAGGATGAAAATCCCAAGTGGATAAAGGTTGGTCTTCCAATCACTTATCGTCGGATGCATGCTGCTGCAACCCCACTACCTCCACGAAGGGTACGAAAGAGCCCAGCTCATCAAGCCGAAGAAGAACAACATCCACAGGAACAAACTTCAGCCACCTTAAGCATGCAGCAATTGCAAGAGGCTATCTAGGCAATGCATGGAAAATCAAGGGGCACAAAGGGAGTTTCAATTGCAATTAATAAACCGCCAAGAAGGATCATTCTCTAGATGGATGGATCAGCAAGGGGAATGACAAAAACAATTGATGGACTAGCAATTGGAACAAGAAAGACAATGGAGTGAATCCTTCCACAACCTGAATCAAAAGCAAGATCAGCAACAAAAAGCCATCCAAAGGCTAACCAACATCCAAGCACATCAAGGTGCACACATCCATGAGATGCATCGGAAACAAAGAGAACAAGCAGATCTTTTTGATGAATATAGAGCATTTTCGGAAGGTGTCTACATGAGTGAGACTGGGTATCATGTGAATACCCAAGCCATACTTGGGTACCTAGTCGGACAACTGCCTGTTTTGCATCCTGGGATAACAAAATATGAAGATGTAAAAGATGAGTTAGCACGAGTGGAGCGTGAAATGATAGAACAAAGTCATAAATTAGTAAGGAAGGCACTGGAGGATTGGAAGATAGCCAGAATGAATCGAATAAGAGGAAGCACAAGTGGACAAAGTAAACTTCAAGAGGGCAAGGAAGCAGAAGAACATGAGCATACCAATAAGTGAAAGGTGGTGATGTTCCTTCTTAGTTTACCTTTTTCAAAGCTTTAAATAAGAAAAATCATGTATGAAATAGAACATGCTTCCATGGTAGCTTAGGACTTTCAATTATGCATTTAAGTTTTATTGCTTAGGCTAAGTGTGCTAGCTTAATGTCTTAAGTGTTCACTTTCACCTTTCTTACTTGTATGCTTGTCTTTTTAAGTTAATCAAAAAGAAAATGTTATGAAAAGAACAAGAGTGGAGTTATTTTATGAAGTGCATTCTGAATGTTTGTGGTAGGTTGATTAGTAAGCTAAGTTGGTTCACCAAAGAAGGAAAGAAAGCAACTATCTATCCTAAGTCCTTTGTTTGAGACACACCTTTTGAGACTAGCTAAACAATAAGATCCCAATAAGAAAAGAGGAAGAGCAATAAAAGTGAAAAGGAAAGAAACACAATAAGAAACAATGCTAGGCATCAAGGGTTTCAAAATTGAGGCATGTGTCTGTGGTGTTTAAGTACAAATGATATACTTATATGAATAAGCTCTTAGGGGTGCATTATCACTTGGTAACTTGGATTAACTAATCCGGAATTATCAGCTAAAAGTCCACTATCAAGAGTAACATTTGCTACAAAACACTTAGTAACCCAAAGAGGTGCTGGACACCAAGGTCTCAAGAGAGGAAAAATAACAAACCATATGCCTGTGGTATGTATGTATGAGGGAAAGAGACTTGATGGAGTAGGTCCTTAGGGGTGTCTTAACACCTAGCACCTTAAAACCAACTGGTTTGGGAGTGTTGGCTGAAAGCTTATCATAAAGAGTCGCCCTCTTACAAAGCACCTAGCAAAAAGAAAAATAACTTTGAAAAAGAAGGAAGGATCAATAAGAAAGAAGTCTTAAAGGATGCAATCAAGAAAGTGACTAAGGATTTGATAAAGGCTTGAAACCTAAAGGGAAAGAACCTAAGTTGCTATGCATGAAACCCCATAAACTAGGAATGCTACTTCTATTTTATCTTCTTGTTATTTCATTTCATTCTTCTTATGCTTCAGTACTTGCTTAGGGACAAGCAAGCTTTAAGTTTGGTATTGTGATGCCAGGGCATCTAGGCCAGTTTCACTGACCTTTTCTTTACTGTTTTAGGGTAGTTTCATGCATTTTCTTAGTGAATAAGGCAAGTTTTGGATGAAATTACACTTACACCTTGATTCAAGCAACTTTTGTGAACTTTGCATAATTTCATGAGTATTTTGCTAGAATTGCATGATAAATTGATGATGCATAATCTCATGACTTTGGCTAGAGCTTTGATGCACTTTAATTGCTTGATTTCAGGGCAAAAGAGGCAAGGAAGAACCACGTTAGTATTCACGTTAACCTAGTTAACGTGAACACTAACGTGGAATGGTAAAGCTTGCAACGTTAATGAGAAAAGTGATCACCAATAATGCCTGCGAAGCCATCCAAAGCTCACGTTACTTGCCACGTTAACTAAGTTAACATGGTAGTTAACGTAGAAGAGAAAGGAACTCCAACATTAATAGAAAAAGTGAACATCACTAACATTGGAGAACTTGGCAATGATCCACGTTAAGAGTCACGTTAACTTAGTTAACGTGAACTCTAACGTGGAAGAGGAAAACAAAAGCCAACATTAGTGACACTCACTTTTGTCACTAACATTGGACCAACTAGCATTGCCTACGTTAACTTTCACGTTAAGACTATTAACATGAAAGTTAACGTGGAGTTGAGATCAAAGAGCCAACGTTAGTGACACTCACTTTTGTCACTAACGTTGGAAGATGGCATCACTACTACGTTAAGAGCCACGTTAACTTAGTTAACGTGAGTTCCAGCGTAGAGAATGTGGCATTTGGAGCGTTAGTGACAAAGGTGAGTGTCACTAACGCTCTCGAAGGTGGATCACACCTACGTTAAGAGTCACGTTAGCCATACTAACGTGGACTCTAACGTAGGAACAAAGGGGCACTAAGCAACGTTAATGGGAAAAGTGATTCCCATTAACGTTTGCAAAGGGGTACAAGCCAACGTTATTGGGAAAAGTGAGTCCCAATAACGTTGGCCAAATTTTGAGAAAGCAACATTAGTGGTCACGTTAAGACCACTAACGTTGGATTTAACGTGGATATATGAGGTTGGAACGTTAGTGGAAAAAGTGAATGCCACTAAGGTTCTCGAACCCACAATGGCAATCAACGTTAAATCTTACCAAATACCTAAAGCCTAATTCATATTTCTCTGCAAGTTAGGCCCACTAAAGATGAGAACTGCTTCAACTCAAGATCCAAAGCCCACATCCAAGACTTGAAAAACTCACTAGAAGATCAAGAGGAGTAGTATATATAGGAGTAGTTTTGAACTATAGAGAAGCTTGGTACTTTTGGGAACTACTCTCTATAGATTTACTTTTCTGCACTTTTAGCATGGATTCTTCTTTACTGCCATTTTTCATTTCTAGAGCTATGAACAACTAAACCCCTTTCATTGGGTTAGGGAGCTCTGTTGTAATTTGATGGATCAATTATAGTTTTCATTCTTCTTCTTCTTCTTTCTTTTCTCTTAATCTTACTAGAAAGCTTTCGATCTTAATTCAATTAGTTAGTTGTCTTGGAACAAAAACTCTCCATAATTGGATCTCCTTTGAGCCTTGGAAAAGGGATGAGAAGATCATGCTAGAAATACTTTCTCATGTTGGACCAAATTGGGTTTTGGGCGGATATAGTGACATGTAATCCTCCCAACACTTTGATTTGGAAATACATGTGGTATAATCAGTGACCACACTTCATCTCTTCCCATGAGCAATTAAATCAAGAAATTGGGCAATTGTTCAAGCTTAGAGAGATTGGATTGCCAAGGAATTGGGATTCAATCACTTAAGATTGCCAAGGAGATCATTGAATGCATTGATTAAGGAAGAGATGAGAATGAACTTGATCCGGAGAATGCAACATCTCCTAAACCGAATGACTTCCCCATTTCTGATCTTACCCATTCTCTTTACTTTCTGCCATTTAATTTCATGCTCATTACCCCAAATCTCCATTTAAGATTCTGCACTTTAATTTCTGTTATTTACTTTCCAGTCATTTAAATTTCTGTATCTCAATCTAAATTCTGTTTAGCTCAACTAGCATATTCTTCTAACTAAAGTTGCTTGACCAATCAATCCTTGTGGAATTCGACCTCACTCTATTGTGAGTTTTACTTGACGACAATTCGGTATACTTGCCGAAGGAAATTTGTTGAGAGACAAGTTTTCATGCATCAATTTTGCTTCAAATTCTTAATCATCAATCTTGAAACTTTCAATTCATGATTCTTCATTCTTCTAATATGGAGATGTGCAACTTGTATTCAATTCCAATTCAATTTGATTTCAAACTTTTCAATGTTCTAGTATGTTGTAGTTGTACTACTTTTTTGAATATTCTTGATTTAATTTTCTAACAATCAATGAAAACAATTAATTAAATTCATAAAATTTAGAGATTAATGGGATATGGAATGAAAATCTGCGTTGGAATCCTCGCACATGCTTCGGAAAGATTTTGCCTCCCAAAAATTTCCACCTTGCATCCCCATTCGGAGCAATATATACGCGGATAGGGCTGTCAAATGGGCCAACCTAACCCATTGAAGCCTAGATCGATTAGCCCACGGGTTATACAGGCTAACCCATTTAAGCCTACTTTGATCGTGGGCCTAAATTTTATAGCCCATACCATTTATGGCCAGCCCAACGGGTTAAATGACTGGACCGTTTATTTGTTGATTTTTTTTGAATTTTTTTTGAAAGAAAAAAACTAAAAAAGTCCAATTTTGAGGAGAAAAACTAGTGTATATATTTGGACAAAAAAATCTTGTTTGGAACAAATAAAATTAAAGTTCTAGTAAACAACTAAATACATTTGATTTGAGTAACTGTTATGCTCTAAATTTATTATTTTAACTCAAAACAGAATTACAGAACCACATTCACATCCAATTAGTGATTCCATATTTCTAATTCTAATATTTCTAATTAAAGGAGTATTTGTAATTCCCCTCATATAATTAACAGAGTATTATAAACTAACATAGCAACATCATAATTCTACCAAAAAGCCATACAAAAGTGAAAAGAAAGTATTTAACAGATGACATGGCATGCAAATATTTTAGAAAAGCAGAAAGCAATATAATCCCAAAATCTTTTATCCAATCCATCAAATTAGTCAACACCTGCAATGGAAAGAAAAATAAATTATCAAATAAAAGTTAGTGACTTAGTGGCAGAACTAGAATTTCAATAGAATTGAATTAAAAAATGCATGGTTTGAAACAATTAGACAATATTAATAAAATACCAGGCATCATATTAATTGAATCCACTTAATCTTTATAATGTTCTTTGTCACTTTCATTTTGACACTCAAATTCAGCATCTACAATTTAAAGTTAGTTAGTAGAAAACTAAATAAATACAATATGCAAGTCATTCATTATTTATTGCCAATAGAAGTTAACAAAATAAATTTAAAAAGTGAATTATCATCATCTTCAAATCCATGTATCCAATTACGAGCGCAAATAAGAGCTTGCTATTCTTATCCAAAATAGAATTTCTATACTTATTTAGGACATGTGCACTAATAGAAAAGGCCAATTCTGAAGCTACCATAGTTATTGAAATATTAAGCACATCACAAGCCATGGAAACTAAATCAAAAAAGCGATGGGCTTGAGACCTCCAATATTGTAAGATATTTATTTTAGAGTTCATATCAAGAGTTGATTCTTCCAAATAGATATCTAAAGAAGACTTTTTTTGTGAAGCATTAGTTTGAAAATTTATATTTCTCAACCCCTACAATATTATTCAAAAAAAATAAAAAACAATTAAGAAAGTAACATATTGACAGAAACATATAAAAGAAAATTATATTAACATAATGCACAATAGAAATAAAACTTACATCAGGCACATCAAATGAAAGTGAATCATCTTCTCTAGAGGTTGGAATTCTTATTTGACCACCAGAAGCATTAGAAGGGGCATTATGTGACAAAGTTTCTGAATATGCTTCAAACAACAAATACAACTTTTTACTGATGGTGGTCAATTTTTCATTAACAGTACATGGATCCACTTTATTCAAACAATATTCTAAAACATAAAATTTCATTCGAGGATCGAGAATAACTCCTAGAGAGAGAATTATGGAATAATCGCTCCAATACTTATCAAATTTGGCTTTCATTGGTTGCACCATTTTTCTTATGACCTCATCCTCACTAATGGAGTATTCTTTCAGCAAACACTCAATCCTCTAAATTTGCATAAAATATAAATTTGAAATAGGATAAGATTGACCAGACATCAAGGTAGTAATTTTATAAAATGGATTCAGAAATTTACAGATTTTCCTTCCTCTTTTCCACTCTTCTTCTGATGGACAATCTTTGAAATTATTATCTTTCAAAGAGAGTCTAACAAAACCACGCTCATATCTCAAAGTGTAACACCCTTATATATATAGATATAAGAATATAATAATCATAGGAAATTATCCACAACTTGCGAAATTTAAGCCGACTAGTATATACAGACATACAAAGTTTTGGTGTTAAAAACAACTTATACAACTATTCCCTCAAATAAGCCTCTAAGGCTATAAAGATAAATATACAAAGAGATGTGAGAGTAACTACAACAAAGTAAAATAGAAATAAACCAAAGAGAAACCATACTCTGCTCTGTCACCATATCCGCAATCTCACCAAGGTGGATTTGTAACCTGCATTTGAAAAACAACAACAAAGTATGGAATGAGAACCAGAGGTTCTCAGTATGGTAACAGTGCCCAATGATGTAAGATGTAAGGTCCTGGGATGCCGAAGGCAATCCTAGAACTTCACATCACATACAGATATCAAGCTTAGAATAAAATAAACAAATATAGAACTTACACCATAAATCGGTTTATCTAAACTTAGGGGAATTCTAACTAGAACTAGTTACACTGCTGTATCCCACAGCCTTCGCCACCCTAACCTCCGTGCGATCTTATCGCCACCGCCTACCTAACCTCCTCAGCACCGGACAATCACAAATAATGCAAGCAAGAAAAACACAGGTAGTATTCATATATAACAAGTAATTCAAGAAGCAAGTAGGCATGTTACACAATTAAGCAAACTCAAGTAATCAAAGCAAACAAGCACGTAAAAGATACATATGATGAATGCCTATCCTATTGGCTCGTGATATCACTTGTCGGTCCGTAAATGCCAACCCGACACATCCTCCCGGATGTAGCCTTTTCTACCATGCCAGAGATATAGTGCCCTGCACACTCATGCAGCAACGAATCTGCTACGTCAGAGATATAGTGCCCTGCACACTCATGCAGTAGGGAGTCAACTACGCCAGCGATATATGCCCTGCACACTTCCTGGAATAGAGAAGGAACCAACCACAACAAATCATACAGCAGTATAATCTGCCACGTCGGGGATATAGGCTCCACACACTCTCAACATTCAACAAGTCATGCGACAGAAACATCTGCCACGCCGGAGATATAGGCTCCGCACACTCTCAACAACAAACTAGTCATGCAGCAGAGAAAATCTGCTTTGCCGGGGATATAGGCCCTGCACACTCGCAACATCCATCACGATTATCATTTCTCTTCGAGTCCCCGACTCATCACAACCATCATCAATTCATGATTTTCATTCCAAACTCATAGTTCATCAGTTTCTCAATTTCAGTACCATCCTCCTTTCTCACTCCACCATACCCATCCTCAGTACGCCAGAAACCTACACCTCTATTTGCTAACTTTCTAACGTAAAATCCAAATAAATTCTCCTAAGACTTTTCCCATGTTTCAATGCTCAAGAGTAAGCCCGAGAGTCTTAAAATGGTGTTATAGAAGCTTACAATCTTGTTGGGAAGGTGAAATAGTTGAAAACAAAGTTAAATTTGAGAAACAGGGCGTGTGCGTACGCACAGAGGTGTGTGCGCGCACGCCCAGGAGAAGTTTTAAAAAGTGTGCGTACACATAGAGGTGTGCATACGCACAGGGACAAAAGTTTACAAGTCTGTTCACTCGCACAAGTTGTGCTAGCGTCCTCAACAGATGACCCCTCCCAACGTGTGCGTGCGCACAGATTGTAAATGCTCATTGGGTATGTGCGCGCACAAGCTGTGCTAGCGCTCAAAACAGGAAGCCTTCCCCTGCGTGTGTGATAAACCACTATTTTATGGTTTATCTTGTGCTTAATGGAGTGGATTTTATCAACTCTTTACCCACTTATTCATACTATTTGCATGGTTTTACATTTGCCTTCCTAATTATGTGCTTTGATTGAAAACATGCTTCTTTGGCCTTAAGTTCCCTATGTTTAATCCTCTCTTATTACCATTAGATGCCTTGATATGTGTGTTAAGTGTTTTCAGATATTATAGGGCAGGAATGGCTCAGAGGATGGAAAGGAAGAATGCAAAAATGGAAGGAATACAATAAGTTGGAGAAACTGCTAAGCTGTCCAGCCGGTCCTCTTCGCACTCAAACGGCTATAACTTTAGCTACAGAGGTCTAAACAACACGGTTCCAGTTGCGTTGGAAAGCTAACGTTCGGGGCTTCGATTTGATATATAATATGCCATAGTTGCCCTGACGCTAGGCGACGCGAACACGTGATTCACGCGAACGCGTCGCATCTGCGAACTTCAACCTGCGCGGCCGCGTGGGCGACGCCTCCGCGTCACTTGGCTGTGACCTGTACGGACCAGAAAGTGCTGGAAGTGACTTCTGGGCTGTTTCTGACCCAATTTTCGACCTAGAGAATACGAATTAGAGGCTATAAAGTGGGGGAATGCATCCATTCATGATGATGCTTTTCATAATTCACTTTTCATGTTTTAGATGTAGTTTTTAGAGAGAGAGGTTCTCTCCTCTCTCTTAGAATTTAGGTAGAGTTTTTAGAAATTAGGATTTAGGACTTCTCCTAGTTTTAGGAGTGACTCTCAATCCCAGGTTCAATGTTCTTTATATTTATTTATTTTCAATGTTTCATGTTTAGATTGATTTTCTTAATTAATGTTATTTGAGATATTTCAGTTTATGATTGTTTTATTTTTGAATGCTTTTTATTTAATTTAGATAGTTTTCCTTTTTGGCTTTGGTTAAATAATTGGTGACTCTTGAGTTATCAAACTCATTGTTGATTGAAAATTGGATTTCTTCATTTCATTAATTCAAGTTCCAATAACTCTGACTTTTCCCAAGGAAAGACTAGGACTTGAGGAATCAAAATTAATTCATCCACTTAACTTACCTTCATAGTTAGAGGTTAACAAAGTGGGAGAAAAATCCAATTCTCATCACAATTGATAAGGATAACTAGGATAGGACTTTCAGTTCTTATACCTTACCAAGAGTTTATTTTACAGTTGTTATTATTTTATTTTAAGAGTCATTCAACATACCTTTTACCTTAATCCAAAACCCCAAACATACTTTTGCATAACCAATAATAAGAACATACCTCCCTGCAATTCCTTGAGAAGACGACCCGAGGTTTAAATACTCGGTTATCAATTTTAAAGGGGTTTGTTACTTGTGACAACCAAAACGTTTGCACGAAGGGATTTCTGTTGGTTTAGAATCTATATCTACAACGCAACTATTTTTGTAAAATTCTTTACTAGCAAAAATCCTAACGTCAAAAATGGCGCCGTTGCCGGGGAATTGCAAACGTGTGCCTTATTATTGGTTATTGTAAATATTTTTCAAATTTTTTTTTTTCTTTTACTTGTTTATTTGTTTCTTCTTTTCCCTCTTATTTCTGATAGCTACTATGAACTCTCACCCCTTTGGCTATGAGTCTGGTTATAATTATGTTGCAGGAAGAGGAGATTATAATGACAACATGCACCATCGTTGGAACAATCAAAGATGGGAGGAGCCACAAGGATTTGATCAACCCTCATGGCAACAACCACCTCCAATGGACTATCAACAACCATTCTGTGATGCATATCAAGGCAATGGCTATGGTGAGCACTCTTTGGACTACCAACAAGACCCACCATATGCCTATGAATCCCCTCCTCCACAACACAACTTTAGACCACCACACTCACAAGCCAACTACAACCAAACACCACCATATGACCCTAACCCGTATCCACCATATCAACCACCTTATGAGCCAAATGAACCATACACAGAACCACCACCTTTCCAACACAACTACTCTCATGAACCACCACCTCAATATTCACCATCTCCATATCATTATCAAGATGAACCACATTCCTATTATGAACCCTCTCTCCCAACCAATGAATCCTCATATCCACCCCAACCTCCAATAGATGACAGACTTTGTGTTATTCTTCAAAGGCAAGAAAGTATGAATAAGAGTGTGCTAAATTTCACAGCCGCCTTAGGCAAGTTCATAAATATAATAGCTTCCCAATATCTGAGCACTCAAAGAACTCCCATGGCTACATGTGGAGAATCAAAAGAAGAGCAAAGCATGAAGGAGACACTAGAAACTTCGGTGGACAACGAAGAACATGGCTTTGTATTGGAACAAGTAGAGGAAGCCATAATAGTTGCAGAGGAAGAAGTGGTTGAAGATTTAGGAGATGCTGAACCTCCATGGGAAAGTCAGGACATAGAGCCTCCTTCCAAGACAGTTGCAATTGATGTTGAGGAGGGTGTACAACCTCCAAGGCATATCATAGCTAAAGACTTTGAAGAGGTTGATCAAAAGATGGAGATTAAAGAAGAAGAAGCACACCCTCCTATGCCCTTGGTAAGTAATGAAGAGGAGATTGAATTGGAAGAAAGCTACCAAGAGGAAGAGGTTGAAATTGAAGAAGCTTGCAAAGAGGTGGTAGTTATCAGAGAAGAGCACAAGGGAGTGGAGCTGGCAATTTCATTAAAAATACATCCCCCTAAGTTGCCATCATCCTTCACAATATTCAAGTGGGTAAAATTCATATCCCTTAGCTTTCTAATTCCACTTGAATATGGGCTACTTGAGACGGATGGCCAACTTAGAGCTCTTTGTGACATTAAGAGTAAGAGGAAGATGGCCAGTGGTAAGAATTGTCCTGCAAGGTTCATCATGGTTGGAAGCTCAAAGTTTAAACGCAGAGGTTGGTGTAAAGCTCAACTGAATGGGTCTAGGAAGTTGTTTGGCCGCGTGAGAATTCAGACTGCTTGCCACCCGGATGGAACAATATTGCTCAACCAAAAAACGGGTGCAAAGGCAAGGTCTGGGATCCCGGAATCCATTCTACCAATCACCACTCTTGGGGCCTTGTCACTTGCTTTAACTTGCTTGAAGGCTTTCTGCGCCTAGATTGGGATCCCGAAGGCTATTGGAAGTACAAACATTGGTGGGGATTCCTAGATCAATACAAGCACAGGCCACCCTAGCAGGAAGCTCATTAAATGTCCAACTTAAGGACTATAACTAAAAGTGCTAGGTGGGAGACAACCCACCATGGTATGATCATTCATTTTGCAATTTTAATTTTATTTAGTTTTGCTTGTTTTTGAGATTTATTTTATTTTATTGAACCTGGAATCATGCATAGCATTCACATTAAGCACTGCATTTGCATCTGCATATTGCAATAAAAAAGGGAAAACATGCACGTGACGCGGCAGCGTCGCTGACGCGTCCGCGTCACTAGTGCGTTGGGAAGAAAAGAATTGAATAGAGAGTCACGCGAGAGCGTGGCTGGTGGCGCGCCTTTAGCATAATTTCACTCCACGCGACCGCGTCACTCACGTGACCGCGTCATGTGGAACTTTGGCCTCCCACGCGACCGCGTCACCCACGCGACCGCGTGCCATGAAAATCGACGTCAGAAAGGTGCATGGCCGAAAGTTGTGCTGGAATTGGGCTGGACTCGTGCTAGAAGCCCAAGCCCTCCCACGCGAACTTGTGCCCCACGCGGCCGTGTCGTCTTTCAAAAATGGCCATCGACGCGATAGCGTCACCCACGCTACCGCGTCACCCAGATTTTCGGCAAAATAAGATTTTGAACAGAAAGTTGCGCGAGCGCGCGGCTGCCCTCGAGCCTGTAGCACAAATTCACTCACGCGACCGCCTGCCCCACGCGGCCGCGTCACTTGACAATAGCGCTAACCACACGAACGCGTCACTCACGCGTTTGCGTCGCCTGCGCCGCACAGCTTATCCAGATCAGCCAAGATATCTTCTCTTTTCTCCCCCAAATCTAAATCTTTTCTTTCCCTTCTTATTTCTTTCTTCCTTCCTTTCTTTTTCTTCTTTTTTCTTTTAATTGGTGTTGGAATTTTATTTGGGTCATTATTTTTCTATATTTTTGTGGATTATTTGACAATTATATATTACTTTTTAAAGGGTTACTTGCATGTTCAATTTAATACTTTCAAATAGCTTATTCACCATGCATGTTATGTGTTTGTGAAAATGCCCGTATGGCATTGTGCACTATTTTTAAGATTTCTTTTAATCTATTACTATAAATGCTTGCTTTTCACAAAACCCTTTTTATATTTTATTAATTAAATATAATTGTTATTACAAACATGATTGTTAGTTTGAAAGACTTAGTAATCTAACTTGGACATTGAATGCTTGATCTATGCTACTCATGCCTTTGCCAACATGCCAATAAACATCTTGCATTTAACTGTCATCACATGCACTTACTATATTTCCATTGATGACTTTTCACATGTAGTCATGACCATGTGTTAACATCATTCTTCTTTACTGTGCATTGATTACCACCTTTCCCGCTCTCTTCCTTGCTGGATCCCCTAGCTATACTTGTTACTTTCTTTTTCCTTTTTTAGGATGGCCACCAAGAAGGGTACAGAGAAAGCAACTCCCAAATCACCGGCACGGAAAGGAACAAAGAGAGCACCAGCTGAGGAACCACAACCCCCATCCACCTGCATATCTCAGCATGCATCGAGGACAGTGCAATCTTTAAGTGTGGGGAGGTCGATACCGATCTCCGCGGGTTAGTTATTTCCTATTTCAACACCAATGTTTTATTTTATTTGATAGTTCATTGTTGCATTTGCATATTTATTTGATTTTGTGCATATTTTACCACTTGGTTGAAGAAATATTTTTTTCAAGAATTTTTATAGTATTTCACTAATTTAAATTGAAAAATTTGTGTTAAACTTGTTTTGAAGTTGTATTTGGAATATGGTTTTTGAGCCAAAGAACACACAACCTGTGAGATTTTGAGCTTATTTATATGGTTACATTATTTAACCATAAATTTTTATTCTTGTGTGTTTTCTTCTCTATGATTATAATCTATATTTTGTTCCAATCTATATGTCCATTATTTAGTGTATTTACATGCTTGCATATGATTGAGGCCATTGTTTGATTTTAGCTCACTTATCCCAAATAAGCCTACCCTTTAAATCACCATTGTCAGCCACTTTAAGCCTTTTAATCCCCATTTGTTCTGTATTTTACCACATCACTAGCCTTAAGCAGAAAAACAAAAGTAATATCCCAATTAAATCTTTGGTTAGCTTAAGATAGAGATTGTGCATCAACTAAGTGTGGGGAAAACTGTGGAAACATGGGTTAATAAGGGAATGTATCATGTCTCTAATCTATTTGAATATTGGGAATTTGGGAACCTACTCATGAAAAACCAAAATAGAAAAATAATGGAAAATCCATGTGCATTGATAAGTTATGTTTGCTTTTATGATTCAAAAAAAAAGAAGAAAAAGAAAAAAAGAAATATATATAATATAAATAAATAAATAAGGGAACAAAATTACCCCAATGTTAAGTTAATGAAAAATCAATGCACATGTGATAAATTAAAAAGAAAAAGTTGATACATGAGTATGTGATGTAAAAGTGGGAATTTGGGGTAGCTAGGCATGAACTAGAGTTATATAGAGTATATGTATATTAGGTGAAAGCTTAGGATAATTAAAGATTCAATTTATAAAGCTCACTTGGCCATACATATATCCTTACCTTTACCTCAGCCCCATTATAACCTTGAAAAGACCTCATGATGTTTGCATTGGTACATAAAATATTTGTTGATTGGTTAGATGAAGAACAATGTTTAGAAAGCATGACTAGGGAAGAGTAGAGTGATTACCCTATACACTAGAGAGATTAGAGTGATATACACTACCAGTGAGGGTTCAGTGCTTAATTATATGTTCCCTGCTTTCATGAGCTATCTTCTTACAAGTTTACTTGTCTTTATTTTATATGATTTGAATTAGTGAAATCTGATTTATGTTTGTCTTGGAGAACTTATTTATTTTTAACCAAGTAGGTAGAAACATGTTTGCATGCAGTTGCATCCGTATAATAGGTTGCATTTCATACATCCTATCATTCCTCTTCATCTTTATAGTTTCTCTTGAGCTTAGCATGAGGACATGCTATTGTTTAAGTGTGGGGAGGTTGATAAACCACTATTTTATGGTTTATCTTGTGCTTAATTGAGTGGATTTTATCAACTCTTTACCCACTTATTCATACTATTTGCATGGTTTTACATTTGCCTTCCTAATTATGTGCTTTGATTGAAAACATGCTTCTTTGGCCTTAAGTTTCCTATGTTTAATCCTCTCTTATTACCATTAGATGCCTTGATATGTGTGTTAAGTGTTTTCAGATATTATAGGGCAGGAATGGCTCAGAGGATGGAAAGGAAGAATGCAAAAATGGAAGGAATACAATAAGTTGGAGAAACTGCTAAGCTGTCCAGCCGGTCCTCTTCGCACTCAAACGGCTATAACTTTAGCTACAGAGGTCTAAACAACGCGGTTCTAGTTGCGTTGGAAAGCTAACGTTCGGAGCTTCGATTTGATATATAATATGCCATAGTTGCCCTGACGCTAGGCGACGCGAACACGTGATTCATGCGAACGCATCGCATCTGCGAACTTCAACCTGCGCGGCCGCGTGGGCGACGCCTCCGCGTCACTTGGCTGTGACCTGTACGGACCAGAAAGTGCTGGAAGTGACTTCTGGGCTGTTTCTGACCCAATTTTCGACCTAGAGAATACGGATTAGAGGCTATAAAGTGGGGGAATGCATCCATTCATGATGATGCTTTTCATAATTCACTTTTCATGTTTTAGATGTAGTTTTTAGAGAGAGAGGTTCTCTCCTCTCTCTTAGAATTTAGGTAGAGTTTTTAGAAATTAGGATTTAGGACTTCTCCTAGTTTTAGGAGTGACTATCAATCCCAGGTTCAATGTTCTTTATATTTATTTATTTTCAATGTTCCATGTTTATATTGATTTTCTTAATTAATGTTATTTGAGATATTTCAGTTTATGATTGTTTTATTTTTGAATGCTTTTTATTTAATTTAGATAGTTTTCCTTTTTGGCTTTGGTTAAATAATTGGTGACTCTTGAGTTATCAAACTCATTGTTGATTGAAAATTGGATTTCTTCATTTCATTAATTCAAGTTCCAATAACTCTGACTTTTTCCAAGGAAAGACTAGGACCTGAGGAATCAAAATTAATTCATCCACTTAACTTACCTTCATAGTTAGAGGTTAACAAAGTGGGAGAAAAATCCAATTCTCATCACAATTGATAAGGATAACTAGGATAGGACTTTCAGTTCTTATACCTTACCAAGAGTTTATTTTACGGTTGTTATTATTTTATTTTAAGAGTCATTCAACATACCTTTTACCTTAATCCAAAACCCCAAACATACTTTTGCATAACCAATAATAAGAACATACCTCCCTGCAATTCCTTGAGAAAACGACCCGAGGTTTAAATACTCGGTTATCAATTTTAAAGGGGTTTGTTACTTGTGACAACCAAAACGTTTGCACGAAGGGATTTCTGTTGGTTTAGAATCTATATCTACAACGCGACTATTTTTGTAAAATTCTTTACTAGCAAAAATCCTAACGTCAGTGTGCGTACGCACAAAGCTGTGCGTGCGCAGAGGTTTAAAATTTTGCCGGGGTGTGCGTGCACACAAGGCTGTGCGTGTGCACATATCAGAAATCACAAAATTCTGCAACTTTGCAGAATTTCAGATTTTGACACCAACCTTTGAATGATCATAACTTCCTCTACAAAATTCCAAATTTTACAAACTTTATATCGATTCGAAGAGTTTTCAATAAACTTTAATTCTAAACTAGTTTCAACAAATTTTGAAAACCCAGGCATAAGTTATGATTAGACAAAGTTCACCAGAAACCAGTTTTTACCAAATCAAACAAGGTTCTCAACTTTCCCAAAATTCACAACCAAAACCCAAAAAACAAAACCTCTTCAATTACACCATAAAACACTACCACATACTATACTTCTCCTTCCCATTGCAATTTAATCAACCCCAAACCTCTTTCACTCAATCTATCCACAATAACTCAACCATAATCCATAATTCACAAATTTAAACCTCAACTTCACATTTCCCACACAATTAACATCATAACTCGTCAACACCATTTGAACCATCAGAGTCCTTATTCCTCAACATTCAAAGATATCATAAACAATCATAATTCTCTTCATTCAACAATGATATTTCCATAAATCAACAACAACATCAACAACTCTCAGCAGCTATAATAAATCTCAATAATCATCATCAAATCATATAATATTATTTGGATTCATTCCACACAATACCACCACTTCATCTATCAATTCTCATCAACAACACTAATCATCAATACTCATTAACACCAACAATTTCCAATAATCATCATCAACCACAATAATCCAATACAACCAACAATTAACATCAGTTCACATATAATTATTTATATACCAATATTATTCAATCCTATCTTAGGGTCAACTAGCCTAAGTGTCCAGAAACATTACATATTACATAAAAGAAATCGAAACCATACATTGGCCGATTCCCAAAATGCTCCAAACATCAAAACGAAGCCACCAAGCTCGATCCAAAGCCCCAATCCAACTCCAACAAACACCAAAACTTAATCTAACATAATAAAACATACCAACATCAAACCTAGGGTTCACAAAAATAACTAAACACAAGGTTTTAGTGAAAACTTACCTTACTTAACGAGATTAAGGGCAAAATCCAACAATACTCCAATGCTAGATCACCCATAAACAACCAAAACACAAGGAAACTAAAAAATCCAAAGCCATTTTCGAGTTCAAAGGGGAAAACAAAAACTGGGCATAGTACAAAGGAATACTCACCACAAAATCTAAATAGAATTGAAGAGCTTTGCGTGGCTATAAACGGCTCGTCAATCGAAGTTCCGTAGCTCAAGTTATGGCTTCTAGAAGGTGGAGGTGAATAGTAAAATCCCAATTCCCTCCTCTTCTCTCTTCTCACCGTCCCTCACTCTTTCTTTTTTGAAAAATGAGTCCAAATGGCTTCATAACTTCCTTTTATATGTTGAGCTTGGACCTAACTTGGCCTCGGTCCAATCCATTAGCGGTTTGATAAATCACTATTTTATGATATATCTTGTGCTTTAAGAATGATTTTATCAGCTCTTCACCTACTTATTCATATGAATTTGCATGATTTTACAATTTCTTCCTTATGATATGACATATAAGAAAACATGTTTCCTATGCTTTAAAAATATTAAAATTTAATTATCCTTTATTACCATTTGATGCCGTGATTTGTGTGTTGAGTACTTTCAGGTTTTATAGAGCAAGAATAACTTAAAGGATGGAAAGAAAACAAACAAAATTGGAAGGAAAGTACAAAATGGAGATTTTGAAGAAACTGGCAGCGACGTGAATGCGTGGACGACGCGGACGCGTGCTTAAGCGCAAAGAGCATCGACGCGAGCGCATAGATGACGCGAACGCGTGACTCGCGGAACACAACTGACGCAGACGCATGACTGACGCGACCTCGTGGAAGAGAAAAACTCCAGATGATGCGACCGCGTGACCCACGCGGACGCGTGACGTGCGCGCTTTGGAGAATTTGCAGAAATTAGCCCCAGCGACTTTTGGACATTTTTTTGGTCCAGATCCAACCCTAGAGAACATAGATTAAAGGCTATAAATTGGGAGAATCCACCCATTCATGGAGATCATCACAACATACATTCATACATAGTTTTAGGATTTAGATGTAGCTTTTAGAGAGAGGTTCTCTCCTCTCTCTTAGGATTTAGGATTTCTTTTAGTCATTAGGATTGTTTCTTCATACCAGGTTCAATAATTTATGTTTCTCTTCTATTTTTATTTACTCTGATGCTTTTATGTGTATTTGATTGATGTTGCCCAATTGGCCTATGAACCATTCATGTTAGGATTTTCTTAGTTAATATAATTTGAGGTATTTCAGACTCATGATTGTTTTGCTCTGTTTATGATTTATTTTTTTCTTTTGGCTTTGGTTAATTAATTGGTAACACTTGAGTTATCAAACTCAGTAGTAGTTAGAATTGGCAATTGCTAATTGATTTAGATCGCTCTAAAAGTTGACTAGGACTTGAGGATCAATTTAATTAGTCTACTTGACTTTCCTTTGTTTAATGAGGGATAACTAAGCAGGATTAAAACCCAATTTCAACACACCTGATAAGGATAACTAGGATAGGAATTCTAATTCTCATACCTTGCCAAGATATTTTCTAGTTATTAATTTATTTCTCTTGTTCAAAACCTTTTTAAACCCAAAAATACTATTTTTCATAACCAATAATAAATCATACTTCCCTGCAATTCCTTGAGAAGACGACCCGAGGTTTGAGTACTTCGGTTAATTATTTTTATTGGATTTTGTTACTCATGACAACCAAACGTTTATAAGAAAGGGATTCTTGTCGGTCTAGAAGTTATACTTACAACGGGAATTTATTTGTGAAAATTCTAGATCATGCGAGAGTTTCATTCTTCAAAATGGCGCCGTTGCCGGGAAATTGCAAACATGTGCTTTATTATTGGTTATTGTAAATATTTTTCTTTTACTTGTTTATTTGTTTTTGTTTTCCCTTCTTATTTCTAATAGCTACTATGAGTTCTCACCCCTCCCGCTTTGAGTTTGGTTCTACTTTTGTTGAAAGGAATGGAAGCTATAACAGGACTATGCATCAAGGTCTAAGCAATCAAAGATGGATGGAGCCAAGAGGATATGATCAACTCTTTAGGCAACAACATCTTCCTAGATATCATGTACAAGGACCATTCTACAATGCATACCAAGCTGATAGATATGGTGGATCCCCTTGTAGCTACCAACAAGCCCCACCCTATGCTCAGAGACCATCCTCTCAACATAGCTTTGAACCACCACACTCACAAGCTTCTTTTCGCCATTCGCCACCGTATGATCCTTATCCACCCCAACGCCAATCCAATTACTCCCAAGAACTACCACTCCCCTATGCACCATGTCCATATCCATCAAGCCAAGAATCATAGGTTTGCTTCGAAGAATCAGTAGATCAATTTCATGCAACCTTTCATCAACTGGAGCAAGCAATAAATCAATTATCTTCCAGACGTTCGGACACTCAACAAACTCCCATGGCTTCATGTGGAGAATCTAATGAAGAACGTAGCATGAAGGAGACACTAGAAACTCCAGTGGACAGTATAGAGCATAACTTCGTACTAGAACAAGTAGAGGAAGCTGTCATTGTAGAAGAAGAAGAGTTGGTTGAAGATTTAGGAGATGCCAAACCTCCACGGGAATCCAGAGTTGTGGAGAATTCCGTCAAGGATGTTACAGTCGATGCTAAGGAGGATAGTGCACAACTCCCGAAGCAGGTATCCTATGAAGAACTGGATGGAATAACCCAAAATGCAAGTTTCCTTGATGATGATAATCACGAGTCAAGTTCTCTTGGTACTGAACTTGCATCCGCAAGCGAATCCTTTGAGATAGAAGAATCTTCCCCAAGCGAATACGAAGATGATACAGAGGTAGACTTCTCTCAACCCCCAATTATGACTCAAGTGATGAGGAAGATATCGAAGACTTTGATCCAGACATGGTTGAAATTGAAGAAATTTGCAAAGAAGTGGAGGAATTCACTGAAGACCACAAGGGAGTAGAGCTTGCAGAACCACTGGAAACACTCATCCCAAGGCCGTTACCACCCAATACAAACTTCAAGTGGGTAAAATTCTTAGCTTTTATCTTTATGTTTCCACTTGAATATGGGTTATGATGAGCGGATAATTTATACGTTTTTTGGCATTGTTTTTAGGTAGTTTTTAGTAAGTTTAAGCTACTTTTAGGGATGTTTTCATTAGTTTTTATGTTAAATTCACATTTTTGGACTTTACTATGAGTTTGTGTGTTTTTCTGTGATTTCAGGTAATTTTTGGCTGAAATTGAGGGACTTGAGCAAAACTTTGAAAAAGGCGGACAAAAGGACTGCTGATGCTGTTGGAATCTGACCTCCATGCACTCGAAATGAATTTTCTGGAGCTACAGAACTCCAATTGGCGCGCTCTCAACGGCGTTGGAAAGTAGACATCCAGAGCTTTCCAGCAATATATAATCGTTCATACTTTATTCAGAAATTGATGACATAACTTGGCGTTGAACGCCAAGTACATGCTGCTGTCTGGAGTTAAATGCCAGAAAAACGTCATGATCTGGAGTTGAACGCCCAAAACACGTTATAACTTGGAGTTCAACTCCAAGAGAAGCCTCAGCTCGTGGATAGATCAAGCTCAGCCCAAACATACACCAAGTGGGCCCCGGAAGTGGATTTATGCATCAATTACTTACTCATGTAAACCCTAGGAGCTAGTTTATTATAAATAGAACTTTTTACTATCATATTATCATCCTGGATTGTATTTTGAATCCTGTGATCACGTTTTGGGGGCTGGCCATTCGGCCATGCCTGAACCTTTCACTTATGTATTTTTAACGGTGGAGTTTCTGCACACCATAGATTAAGGGTGTGGAGCTCTGCTGTACCTCAAGTTTCAATACAATTACTATTACTTTCTATTCAATTCTCTTTTATTCTTATTCCAAGATATACGTTGCACTTCAACTTGATGAATGTGATGATCCGTGACACTCATCATCATTCTCACCCATGAACGCGTGTGACTGACAACCACTTCCGTTCTACCTTAGGCCGGGCGCATATCTCTTAGATTCCCCAACAGAATCTTCGTGGTATAAGCTAGATAGATGGCGGCATTCATGAGGATCCAGAAAGTCTAAACCTTGTCTGTGGTATTCCGAGTAGGATTCTGGGATTGAATGACTGTGACGAGCTTCAAACTCCTGAAGGCTGGGCGTGATGACAAGCGCAAAAGAATCAAGGGATTCTATTCCAACCTGATTGAGAACCGACAGATGATTAGCCGTGCTGTGACAGAGCATAGGAACGTTTTCACTGAGAGGATGGGATGTAGCCATTGACAACGGTGATGCCCTACATACAGCTTGCCATGGAAAGGAGTAAGAAGGATAGGATGAATGTAATAAGAAAGTAGAGATTCAAGAGGAGCACAACATCTCCATACGCCTATCTGAAATTTCCACTATTGATTTACATAAGTATCTCTATCCATTTTATTTTCTGTTTATTTTTATTAATCATATTTGATTTTCTAAATTCCATAATTTTATCCTCCTGACTGGGATTTACAAGATGACCATAGCTTGCTTCATACCAACAATCTCCGTGGGATCGACCCTTACTCACGTAAGGTATTACTTGGACGACCCAGTGCACTTGCTGGTTAGTTGTGCGAAGTTGTGAACCATGGCATTGACACCAAGTTTTTGGAGCCATTACCTGGGATTGTTGAAGTGAAAAGAATGAATCACAATTTCGTCCACCAGGTTACTTGAAACAGATGGCCAGCTTAGAGCTCTTTGCGACTTTAAGAGCAAAAGGGAATTGACTTACACTCAGAGCTGGTATGCAAGATTCAATGAGGTTTCACACTTCAATTTGAGGTGCAAGGATTGGTGTCAAGCTCAATTGAAAGGATCTCGGAAGCTGTTTGGTCACTGCAGTGGGAATTCAGATTACTTATCACCCGGTTGAAAAAATGCAGATCAAGACAAAAACGGGTGTAGAAGAAAAGTTTGGGATCCTGGAGTCTGTTCTGACATTCAACACCCCAGGAGCCTTGAAGCCTATTTGAACTCACTTAAGGGCTTTACGTACCTTGTTTGGGACCCCGGAGGCTGTTGGCATTCCAAACATTGGTAGAGATTTCTGGACGAATTCAAGCACAAGCCACCATAACAGGAAGCTCATCAAATGTCCAACTTAAGGATTTTAACTAAAAGTGCTAGGTGAGAGACAACCCACCAAGGTATGATCGTTCCTTCCCCATTTTACTCTGTTTATGAATTTTGATTGAACCTGGAATTTTTGCATGACATTCATTGCATTTTGCATTCTGCATATTGCATATAAAAAAAACAACCCACGCGTGGGTGTGAATGGAAATTGGCGTAAAAATCCAATGCCCAGAAAGTTGGGCTGGAATCATGCGGCTGTTGCGCGTTTAGCACAAACTGGCCCACGCGTTCGCATCCTTGATGCGAACGCGTCAGTTGCATAAACTCATCCCACGCGAAAGCGTGAGCGATGCATCTGCGTCACGTGGATATTATGGCCTCCTACATGGAAACAGAGAGTTGCACCAAAACGACGCTGGAACTGTGCATCTAGCACAATTCACAGTGACGCGTTTGCGTGCCTCACGCATCCACGTCACTCATCTTTTATCCAAATTACGCGATCGTGTCAATCACGCGACCGCGTCAACCCCTTTCACCCTAATCACGCAATCGCGTGCTCCACGCGTTCGCGTGGATTTGAATCCACTAAACCCAGAATCATGCGAAACCCTACCTATCGCACCCCCCATTCCCCTTTCTCCTTCCTTCTCTGCAAACCCATACCTCCTCTGCAACCACCACCACCGTTCCACCACCGCCGCCGCGCCCAACACCCCAACCACCAGACAACCCCGCGCCACTCCCCCTCCCTTCCTTCTTCCCTTCTTCCCTTCCCTCACCTCCCTTCCCTCTCCCCAAACCCCCACCTCCGCGACTCCTACTCACCGAAGCAGACCACCACCGCACCGCCAACCATCCCCGCAGACCACCACAACAGCCCCACAACCTTCGCTCCCCTCTTCCTTTTTCCCCCTAACCTAGCCTAGTACTACATACCCATCCCTGCCCCCATTCGAACCGCAGCCGTGCCACCACCGTGCCACCGCCGTGCAGCCACCAGCACCACTACTCCCCTCTATGTCTCATATTCTACTCCTACCCTCACCAGGTTCCACCGAACACCGTTCCCTTTACTAGTTCATTAGTTAGTCAATTGCCTATTTTTCAGATTCTGTTCAAATTAGGATAGTTAGAGATGCATAATTGTAGTGGATTCTAGGTGGTTAGGTAGCTAGGATCTGGTTAGTGGATTTAAGCCTGATAATTGCGCCGTTCTTGATTACCTGTTTTATCTATTTCACAATTTTGATCTGGCTGTGATATTAATTCTGTTCATATGCTGTTCTTCATTTTGCATGTTGCTGTTACACTGTATTTTATGTTCATATTATTATGTCTCTTTGCAGCATTATTTAAATTTTATATGAACTGATTTATCCTGCTATGTATTTCCCGGGAACATCCAATTTCAGCCGAAATGCTGCCCAATTTTCTGCAAATTATTTCAATTTTTTTTCATTCATGTATTGGTTTTGGCAATTTTAACTTTTGCACTACTTGGCTACAACCACACCAATTCATGAATGCACGGGCTAACATTCTTATTCCATTTGATTCCCTGGTTAATAATTTGCATTATTGATGATTTCACTCTCCTTTTCCACTTCCCTTATCTATATGAATTATCATCAATAAGCTGCAAACCTTGCTTGAATATGAGTTGATTATTCTTTCAATTTGTGACTCTCTTGTTAACTAGGAAACCCATCATCATGCCACTTACTTTAACTTTCCCTTTACTAACTCAATGCTTTCACTTTCCAACTTCTTTTTTCCCTATTCACCATCTTAACTTCTGACTTCTCTTTTTACCTAACTACTTTAACTCTTAACTCAGGGCATGATCACTGTTTTTCCTAATTAACATAATTTCCACTTATCATATATTTTGAATTGTGATTTCTATTCTCAGACTTTTCCACTTGAACACAATCCAAAATGCACATATATTTGACTCAATTCATGCTTCTCTTGCTTTTTTTCCACTCTGTACTTCTTTTGCTATTTGCCTACTCATTTTTCTGCTTTTATTCTTCAATTATATCTTAGAATTTCTACTTTTCAGGATGTCTGACCCTCAAAGCAAAGGAAAGGGCAAAACAACCACTAGCAAAAGGAAAAGAGGCGAATCCTCTATGTCCATCCTTGGCATCTTACATGATGATTCCTGGCGGGAAAAGAACTTTACCCCGTAGAAAAAAGCTGATCAGTTGGTACCTGCGACTGACCCAGTGAAATTTGCAAACAAATACTATGAGCTGAAGTACCCAGTTTTTGCCACATCCAGGAACCTATAACTGGAAAGGACACTCAAAATTCCAGAAGGACTCAAGCAGTACACTTCAGACCAAATTAAACAGAGAGGCTGGTTCTTCCTAGAGAGAAACTTGACTGAGATCAACTCATATTGGGTCAGAAAATTCTACTGTAACTACTTTCTATCATCCCTGGATGAATTACAGCTCAGAGGCAAACAAATTCTGGCTACTGAGGAAGCCATAGAAGACATCCTCCAGCTCCCACCTAAATCAGATCAGCCAGAAGGTTACCAGAAAGCTGAGGAGGATATGAGATTCATGAGATTTGACTAGGATGCAGTGAAATGGGCTATTACTCTTGATCCTACTGTTTCATGGGTCATGGAAAAGAGCACTGTGGTACCAAAGGGAATCAGGCTCATATATCTGAATGATGAGGCTCGACTATGGCAACAGATTCTGTGTAACTACGTGATGCCGAGCACTCATGAGACGGAGGTGCCAGCTACTATGATTACCCTCATCTGGTGTGTGATGATGGGTAAGGACCTATATGTACCCCGCTTCATCCGGCATTACATGGCCAGGGTCCATGTTAGAGGCACCCTCCCGTTTCCATTCCAGATTACTCAGTTGGGTCGCCGGGCTGAGGTGCCTTGGGAAGTTGCTGATGAAAAGCCATCTGCCGCAGACTGCAGGAAGATCATCCCCCACAGTACGAAGTTTCAGGCTCTTGGCTACCAACCTCCGTTTCTTACTGACTCTGCTGAGGCAGCTACATCTTCAGTTACTCCTTCTGCATCCACTGCCCCAGCTCCACCCACTGCACCCCCACCTGCTCCTGAGCCCGTCTATCTTCTGGTGCACCGACTCTTTGACCGCTTAGACCAGATGGAGCGCCGCCGCCAGCAGCACTTTGAGATCTCTGAACGTCGCAACAGGCGACGTTATGAGAGGTCTGAGCATCGCCACAAGCGACGTTATGAGCACCTCAAGCTGATGATCCGATCCAGTGGGCGACATCCCCTCCGAGCGCGACACACCATCCGACACATCTGAGGAGGAGGCACCTACACAGGATGTGCAGGGAGAACCCGAGCACACTACACCACATCATGAGGAGCACCACCAGCTACAGGCCGCTGATCTAGGGATTCCTCTACAGACAGAGCCTCCGCTTCAGCAGACAGCTCCTCCTACACTCACAGAGACTGCAGACCTTCCGACTACCACTGAGACACCGGCAGCCCATCTGTCCAGAGATGACACTTTTTCACACCCAGTTTGAGTGAGTATCGAGGACGATACTATTATTTAAGTGTGGGGAGGTTGCCATCTCTGGCATATTTTTTGGTGAACCACTACAGACTCTTATCTTATTTTGTTCATTTTCTGTATTTTATTTGCACATTTTTCTCATTTTTTGCTTTTGTTGTATTTCTACCTTCTGCATTTTGGGCTGTATATATCTTGGATATTTTAGCTTAATTTGCACCTTAGTTTACTAGTTATATATTAAGTGGATTAATTAGTATAGCTTACCCTTTTTAGCATATGATAGTTTGGTTTGATTGAAAATAAAAGAGTAAACTGGGAACTTAAGTAGATTAAAACAATCCACACACCTTGTATATATAGCATTACATGTTAGTTAGTTAATAACATTTCTTCAAGGAGAAACACTAAGATTTTAAGGGGCACCTTAAGATTTACATTGAGTTGAATGGAAACTCTTAATTTCTACTTGCATGACATACATAACTGATATATGATTTATGAGCTTGAGAACACACAGTCCGTGAGTTTTGAGCTTAATTGTATGGTTACATCAAACTATAAATTTCATTCCTGTGTATTTCGCACTTCTTTTCTATGCTTGCAATCTTTATTTTGTTTTAATCTATATGTCCAATTATAGAATATAGATGCATACCAAGAAATGATTGAGGCCATTATTTGTATTTGTGCCCACTTATCCCAAATAAACCTACCTTTTATGCCATCCTTGTTAGCCCCCTTGAGCTTTTTAATCCTCTTTTATTTTATAACCACATTACTAGCCTTAAGCAGAAAAACAAAATAAAAATCCCAAGTTGAATCCTTGGTTAGCTTAAGATAGATATTGTGTATAATTTAAGTGTGAGAAATTTTATGGAAATATGGGATGATAGAAAAAAGTAGGGATTTACACTAAACAAGATGTTTCAAAAAATTTGGGAAGCATGCTCATGTGAAATCAAAACAATTAAATTACCATGTGCATTAAAAAAATTCAAAAATAAATATTGGTGCACGAGCATGTAACACAAGGCGAAAAAGTTTGGGTAGCTAGGTAAAGCATTATGAAATTGTATAAAATGTATATGTTAGGTGATATCTTAGACTAGTCAAGGATTCACTTTGTTGGCTCACTTAGCCTTATATATACACCCTTACCCTTACCTCAGCCCCATTACAACCTAGGGAAAGACCTCATGATTTTTGTATGTCTATATTCAATAATTGTTGATTAATTAGAGGAAAAATAAAGTTTTAGAAAGCATAACTAGAAAAGAAGAGAGTGATTAACCCCAAATACTGAGTGACTAGAGAGTAAACACACAATCCACTGAGGGTTCAATAGCTCATTCTCAAATGTCCATGTTTAATTATTAATTATCTTGCAAGTTGTGAACTATCTTAACTCAACTCAATTGTAACTGTGCTTTAATATGATTTGGCCCTAATTGTACATATATGATTCCTTGAAAACATGAATTAATTTAACTACATTTAAGCCTTATATATAAGTGAATAATAACTAGAATTGCATGACTCATTTAGATAGTTGCATTTTGAATAGATTGCATATCATATGATTCCACCATTTTATCTTTACTCTTTTCTCTTGGATTTAGCATGAGGACATGCTATTGTTTAAGTGTGGGAAGGTTAATAAACCACTATTTTATGATATATCTTATGCTTTAATTGAATGATTTTATCAACTCTTCACCTACTTATTCATATGAATTTGCATGGTTTTACAATTTCTTCCTTATGATATGACATATAAGAAAACATGTTTCCTATGCTTTAAAAATATTAAAATTTAATTATCCTTTATTACCATTCGATGCCGTGATTTGTGTGTTGAGTACTTTCAGGTTTTATAGAGCAAGAATGACTTAAAGGATGGAAAGAAAACATACAAAAATGGAAGGAAAGCACAAAATGGAGTTTTTGAAGAAACTGGCAGCGACGCGAACGCGTGGACGACGCAGATGCGTGCTTAAGTGCAAAGAGCATCGACGCGAGCGCATGAATGACGCGAACCCGTGACTCGTGGAACACAACTGACGCAGACGCATGACTGACGCGACCGCGTGGAAGAGCAAAACTTCAGATGACGCGACCGCGTGACCCACGCGGACGCGTGACGTGCGCGCTCTGCAGAATTTGCAGAAGTCGGCCCCAGCGACTTTTGGACCTTTTTTTGGTCCAGATCCAAGCCCAGAGAACACAGATTAAAAGGCTATAAATTGGGAGAATCTACCCATTCATGGAGATAATCACAACATACATTCATACATAGTTTTAGGATTTAGATGTAGCTTTTAGAGAGAGAGGTTCTCTCCTCTCTCTTAGGATTTAGGATTTCTTTTAGTCATTAGGATTGTTTCTTCATACCAGGTTCAATAATCTATGTTTCTCTTCTATTTTTATTTATTCTGATGCTTTTATGTGTATTTGATTGATGTTGCCCAATTGGCTTATGAACCATTCATGTTAAGATTTTCTTAGTTAATATAATTTGAGGTATTTTAGACTCATGATTGTTTTGCTCTGTTTATGATTTATTTTCTTCTTTTGGATTTGGTTAATTAATTGGTAACACTTGAGTTATCAAACTCAGCAGTGGTTGGAATTGGCAATTGCTAATTGATTTAGATCGCTCTAAAAGTTGACTAGGACTTGAGGATCAATTTAATTAGTCTGCTTGACTTTCCTTTGTTTAATGAGGGATAACTAAGCAAGATTAAAACCCAATTTCAACACACCTGATAAGGATAACTAGGATAGGAATTCCAATTCTCATACCTTGCCAAGAGATTTTCTAGTTATTAATTTATTTCTCTTGTTCAAAACCTTTTTAAACCCAAAAATACTGTTTTTCATAACCAATAAAAAATCATACTTTCCTGCAATTCCTTGATAAGATGACCCGAGGTTTGAATACTTCGGTTAATTATTTTTATTGGGTTTTATTACTTGTGACAACCAAACATTTGTAAGAAAGGAATTATTTTCAGTCTAGAAGCTATACTTACAACGGAAATTTTTTTGTGAAAATTCTAGATCGCACGAGAGTTTCGTTCTTCACGGTTTTAGCTCGTTTGGCCCACTTTGGGCCAAAACCTTTAAGATTAGTGCCCGATTTTTAATTATAAATTATTTTTATCCTTTTAAAATAATAAGTCAATTTTCAAAATCTTACTTTTCTTAAAACACAGTACGAGACAGACTTAAACTGGTTCGACCGGTTCGCAGTTTTTCCTCGATTTTCGTAGAAAATACTTTTTCTGACTCAAAAAAATTCATTGAAACCAAATTTCACCTTTATATTTTCAAATTAAAACTTCTAAATTTTGAATCTATCTCGATTATTAAAACGATTTTAATCGAAAAACTCCGGCTCTTACACAAAGCACTCTCCAACATCAAGAAAGTAGAATTTCATCTAGTAGGCACATCTAAGTTCACTCTAATGTCAGAAATTTCAAGTGACTTAAGAACATCTCTAAATTGGATAGCTCGTGCCTCCGATGCTCTCACATACTTTATACTCTCTCTGATATTATGAAAAGTAGAACTAGCAACCTTCAACCCATCTTGAACTATCAAGCTTAAGATATGAGCACAACACCTCACATAGAGAAAGTCCCCATTACACAATAACCCATCACTTAAAAGGAAGTTTCGCTTGAGTAAAGTTTGCATGCTACATTAGATGAAGCATTGTCTAAGGTTATTGAAAATATTTTCTTCTCTATTCCCTATTTCCTATTCAGATAACAACTCAAGCACTTTATTTACTAATTGATGTCCCGTATGTGGAGGGGACATGTGAGAAAATGGGAGTGTCTTAGAATTTAATTTCCATCTAGAATCAACATAATGGGCAGTCAAAGTCATATAACCCTCTTTTGTGCATGAAGTCCAAAGATCAGTAGTTAAACATATCCTACTTCGAAGTTTCTCTAACTAGAATTTTAACTTTTTTTTTCAGCAATATAAAATTTAAAAATATCAGCTACAGCAGTGTTTCGAGAAAACATCTTAGCATCAGGATTCAAGTACTTAAAAACATCTCTAATTCTTCTATACTCAATAAATGAGAAAGCCAAATCATGTTCTATGATTGCTATTGCAATTAATTCAAGAAAAATCATAGGATCAACTTGTCTAGCCCTTAACCTGCCAGCTTCATCAAGCATCATTTTTTCCAAATCATGAAATTTGGGGAGTTCACGACACACAGGAATATGTCGTCTCAATGTAGAGGTACCATGAGTACTATCCCTACCTTTGTATTCTTTTCTACACCCTTTACAGTTGCACCTTGTTTTTCCATCTTCCCCAACCATTTTTATAAAGCTATCCCAGACATTAGATGTAGTCAACCATTTTCTCTTTTTAGAATTTGACCCATAAATAGCAGTAGGTGGAATACTTACAAGAGGTGTCGCTTGAGTTACTTCCGGCGAGACTTTATCGTCAACAAGGTCATCAAAGTCATTATCAGAGTCTGAGTCCAAGAAAATTTATTCTACCTCAACATTTGAATCAACAATATTTCTTGCATAGTCATCCATAACTCCAAATTAAATCACTAACAAAAAATAAAAACACATAATCAGATTAATCCTTACTGTTCTTGTAGAGGTTGGCCGGTGTATAGCTCATCTGCTAGTAAATACTTGTAAGCTCTCCATCAAGATGAGGTATACGTCGGTAATAAGAGAACAAGGGGGTGGGTACCTACAAAAGACACTTCGACACTCAAGTCAGTAAGTGTTTAAGAGGTATAAGAATAATTCTATGAATATAGAATGTAATGACATAGAAGTTATCATGTGTTGTGTATTATAATAATTCTACGAATATAGAATGTATATAGAATCTATAATGTATATAGAAATTTGTGCCTTTTATAGGCATAGAATTGATGAATGATATTTATGTTATGACCGTTTGGTCATTAAGATGAAAATGATGGTCATTAAGTCGGTAATGAAGGTGTCGTTACAAGTAAAGAATGAATGTTTGGGGGGTTGGTTCACAGGTACAACCTTTGTAACTTCATGGTATACTCATGGATTGGCAAGTTCCTATTTGGAAGGCTGTAATTTCTTAACCGCTGCAGTCTCTACTCCTGCTAATTTCGCGGACCTGTAAATTAGAAATTCATCTCGGACAATTGCACCTTCTCAAATTATTTCTTTTTAAGAACCAAGAAGATTTGTGCCAAAATAATCGATGCCAAGAAGAACAAAAGACCTTGGACACATAACGGATCTTGAAGTACTATTTCTGCATCCCCCTGACCAAATCCACCCACATTAGCGTTAACTCATAATGCACAATAAAGACCGAGTTATAAGGTGACGGATCACAGCCCCCAAGCTTTGTTTGCCGATCATATGATCCAGGCTAATCTTAGAAAATAAAATAAGTTATAACTCGGTTAAAAGATAAGTGAATAATAATATGGTGAGCCCCCAAACTTAGTCGGGTTATTATGTCGGCACTTATTCAAAAAATAATTGACTGATAAGAGTCATTCGATCAAGATAGTTGTGCGGGGGGATACTTTTTCGCTTAAGAACAATTTTAGCATTTGATTGTATGTGAAATGAAAAGTTCAGAAATAGATATTCATTGACAGAATCGATTGTATGATCTAAGGATATAATGGTTAATTTTCTTGGGAATTTTTTCGGCCCACAATAGCTTATTGATGAATTTCTCACTCAAAGCAATTAATTATTGAATATTTACAATTTATAGTGAAGGTCATATAACATGAATAAGATAAATTGAGAAAATGAATATGTACAAAGTCGCAACATATATTGAATAATATATATTGTAAAAGTAGAAGAGTTCGAAGTAGAAAAATATACCTTGAAAGTTGATAATTGTAGAGAAGAAGCTAAGACGACATATATGAATTTCATACATGCCAAATGTTATATCTGAATTTTGTTTTGTAGGACATGCTTTAATTTAATAATAAAGTAATAAAATAATTAGTCATTTAATGATATAATAAATTTTGTTTAGCTATGAGGTATATTTTTTGTGCAAAAATAATAAATTTGCATATTTGTAATTATTTTTTGCTTAACTTTTGACACTAATCATATAGCTAGTAACATAAAATTTAATAGCATAAAGTGAATAGTATAACAGTTATATACAACTGATATACAATTAATTTTGGATGGAATCCAATTTTAAGATTTAAACTCATCATTACTATCATTTAATTATATAAATGAAATCACTAAACAATAAGAATATAGTACATAATGAAATAAAAATTCAATCGACATGGTTGTTACTTGTCGTTATTGTATAGAATATATATTGAGGTTTGAATATAACTAATAAATCAGTAAATATTAGTTACACAAAATATAAATGCAAAAGTATGTTGAATAAAATATATAATTTTACTTGTGTAAATTGAGAACTTTGAAAAAGAAAGCAAAATTGATAAGTGAGTTTGTGCGCAGATTGATTGAAAACCGAGTTTGTTCTCGGATTGATTGAAAGGCGAGTTTATTCTCGGATTGGTTAATTGATCGATTATAAGATGTGAAATATTATGATACGTAAAAGTGAAGCAATTTGAATGTATAAAGTACATACTTTATAAAAAATTATGATAGATTAAAATTTGATAAGAGGTATTAAATAAAATCTTAAACAAGATTGTTGAGATTAGTTCAAAAATTTGAATGTCATTCAAGTTTTATGAACTTGAGGGGAGTAGAAATTATTTTACTCGTTCCCATAGACGGGCCAATTGTTCTTGTAGAGGTTGGCCGGTGTATATCTCGTCCGCCAGTAAATACTTGTAAGCTCTTCGTCAAGATGAGGTATACATCGGCAATGAGAGAACAAGGGGGTGGGTAACTACAAAAGACACTTCGACACTCAAGTTAGTAAGTGTTTAAGAGGTATAAGAATAATTCTATAAATATAGAATGTAAGACATGAAATAGAAGTTATCATGTGTTGTGTATTATAATAATTCTATGAATATAAAATGTATATAAAATCTATAATGTATATAGAAATTGGTGCCTTTTATAGGTATAGAATTGATGAATGATATTCATGTTATAACCGTTTGGTCATTAAGATGGAAATGATGGTTATTAAGTCGGTAATGAAGGTATTGGTTACAAGTAAAGAATGAATGATAGTTAAGGTCGAGTTATAACTCATAATGCACAATAAAGATCGAGTTATAAGGTGACGGATCACTTATTATAACCCAAAATAACCCTGAACGAAACATAATAGATAAATAATTGATGTTAGTATCATACTATTCATCTAAATGTTAAGAACCTAAGATTTATGACAAAAGAAATAACATGCATATTTTATTATTAAGACAAGAAAATAATCTTACAATAGTTGGCTGAAAATTGATGAGTGTGATGACCGAAGGCTATGAAAACTGAAGAAGAGTAGAAGCTGAGTGAAAACTGAATAATAGATGAAGTAACGAAAACTAAAGCGCTAACGGTGATGAGAGCCTCGCAAGGCTCTCATGGTGAGGATGCTCATCGATGACACCGATAAAGAAGTTACTGTCGCCGGAAGAAGGATGGACACACGCATAAATTTGTGAGGTTGTGGTACTATGCAGAAGAATTAGATATTTATGCTACTTTAAAATGCTTTCTCTTTTTCCTTTGAACGTTTGCTGTGTAAAAGAAATTAAGGTTGAAGAATTAGGAATTTAGCATTTAGGACATATGAGTAGATGGACATATGGTCTATGGCTACTTTAGAATGCTTTTTCTCTTTTCTTTGTCTGTTTGAATTTTTAGAAAGTGTTAGAGAGAGTTTTTTTTTTATTTTGTACTCTTATATTATATATGAGAAAAACTACCAAAAGTACCTATGAAGTTTACGAACGTTGACAAAAGTACCTATAAACTAAGGAAATTAATGATGTACCCATGGAAGATGGGTTTCGTATGACAAAAGTATCCAAATCCCAATTTTTTTGTTAATTTTTTAATAAAATTTCCAAACTACCCTCACTCTCAACCTCAACTCACTTTTTAAACCTTCTATAACCCAACTTGTACCTTTAAAACCTTTGTCATGGAGTCCAAAACTACTCCTATAATAGATTAGGCCAAAATCAATGGTAGTGGTGGTGATGGTAGAGGATTTCGACCGATTCCTAGCAGATAAATTTAGTATGGTGAACTCTTTTCCATTTTTTTCGCCAATCCCTTCACACAAAGAAAGCCCTCAAATTAAGAAAAAAAGGAAAAAACAAATGAAACGATTAAAAATTGTTCCTTTATGATTCTTTCTCTGATTCTTCATTGGTATTGATTGATTCTTTTGTTAATCTCGGCGCTGCAATCTTCTGTTGCGTTATTATCCAAAATTTTCACCATAAAAGGTTCATTTTATTTGTTGTAGGAGTAGTTTTGGACTCCATGGCAAGTTTTAAAGGTGCATGTTGAGTTATGGAAGATTAAAAAAGTGAGTTGAGGTTGAGGGTGGGGATAGTTTGAGAATTTTATTAAAAAAATCAACAAAAAATTAGGGTTTGGATACTTTTGTCATACGGAACTCATCTTCCATGGATACATCGTTAATTTCTTTAGTTTATGGGTACTTTTGTCAGCGTTAGTAAACTTCTTAGATATTTTTGGTAGTTTTTCCTTATATATGGGTTGGGTTATCTTTTGGACTGGATTTTTTTTCTCTTGCATAGTATTAGACTATTGGTATTTGGTTAATTGAGCTTATAATCCATTATTTATTGACTTAATAATTTTTTAAATTCGTTATTTTTGTACGGGTCGAGTCGATTTTTTTTAAATGATACTTGGCCAAAATCTGAAATTTTGGTTTTACAAAAAAAAACAAATTTTATGCAGGCCTTTGTTTGGCTCGCGGACTATTCCGTTTAACTCGCAATTTTTTTTGGATTAATCGGGTTCAACCCATTTAGTCCAAAATTTAAACAGACCTGAATTACAAACAAAAACTCACCCATTTAAATGGATAAACGAATCAACCCGATGAACTTGATCCATTTTGACGCCCTATACACAGGAAATCTCGTTTCTCGAAGAATTTTGACATCGCCAATCCACACACTCCATCACCGCAACCATTAGTCCTCCCAAGTCTGTTCGCACATGATACCGTCAAACCAACACCAAATTTTGGCATCAAATATTAATGAAGCAAACGAAGCTTTTCAACAATATTGTTTATTATTAAGATATTAACAAAGATAGTATATTATATTTCACTATTATTACAGACATTAATTATACATTATTAGATTATACAGTTTAGGGAACACACAGGATGAGAAAACAATATCTGGTGATGTATAGCTAGAGCCTAGCTAGAAGGTTGAAAAGGGACCTTATATTAAACAAATTATTGTTATTATTTTTGTTGCAAAAGATCTTGTAAAAGAGTGATGTCAATATCAGTAATGTGAAGAGAATCCAACAGCCCTGTCAGCGTTTCACTAAGGTCTTCCACATCTTTCTGTAGCCGCTTGATGTGACTGCAAGTTTCCTTCAAGATCTCCAACACTGATACCTGCTGCATACACCACAATCCGTTATAAATTTGTATACAAAACTAGTATATGCATCATGATATATTATTTTGCCATAGTGAGATTCATTTATGTAAATTTCGTAATCATTCTAGCATAGAAAAATGCGTATGAACCAATATTAGAAATAACATAATAAATAAATAAATTACTACAAATAAATAATAGCACATGCATAATATTATAGTGCATGCATTAATTAAGGATATTTAATAATGTTAATTTATGTATAATTTTATCAAATAACTTCTATTAGATTTTAGAGTTATATTATTATATTATCTTCGTATATACATCATGCACTAAGGTTGTGTTTAGTTTATGTATGAGTGAAAACATAGACACAAATACACAAATATTGAAGACATATACATAAGGAGACACAAAATTTTTATTTTGTTTGGTAAATATACACAAGACAGAACATAAATTGCAAATATCAATATTATTCTTATCTCCAAATAAAAAATCACCATAATCACTACTATTAAAGATAAAAATGAAAAAATTTGTGTCTTAACCTTTGTGTTTTAGTATCTCAATAAAATGACAGTACACAAATTTTATGTATTTGTGTACTACTGTGTCTTTACTTAATTTATGTAGAATTTGGTGGACACACCCACTAAACAAACGGTGCCTAAGTTAATTAAACCTAGCTAAAAGCTACTGCATTTATATCATTTCTTATAATAAAGTAATAAACATACACATTATATATTTATGCAATAATGTTTAAAAAACAAAAAATAGTCTAAAATAATGCAAAATTGTTTTATTTTATACTTCTTAATAATTATTTATTTTATTTTATTTTATATTTATTAATTATCGATAATAAATGTCACAGGCATAAAATTATAAATATTAAATTAAATAAAATATTTTTAAGTATATGGATTACCCTTGAGTTCCTTGTTTGTTGGCTAGGTTGTGGGAGCAATGCTTGTAACCTTGAAGCAAGAACATTGATCTCATTCTCTGTGAACTCTGAGCCTCCGGAACTTCTTTGCCGCCGCCCAGACATAGTCGCCGGAACTCCGATCCTGATCGATGCTTTATTACCTTTACGAGAGCGAGCTCACACTTGGCCACTTTGGTATTGTTGTCTTTGAGTGTGTTGAGGGATCGGATGCTACTTAAATAGAGAGTGAGAGATGAGAGTGTATTTTCATTTAGTTTAAAATCTTCCTAGTGAAAATGTATATGATGCTATTGGACAAATTCGACTTAATAATAGTGTTTGGAATGTGTCTCACTACTACATTTAGACATATGAAGTGCCAAATCACAAAATAATAATAATAGAATAAAATAAATAAATACAAAATAATCTCTGTATTTTGTTTGACAGTAGTATAAAATAAGACACAAAATAATAATAAAAAAAATGTTGTTTGTTTGATTTAATGCCTTAAAATTAAATATAATTATATCCGAATCAACTCGATTGGTTGCCTGAACTTTGTTCTCTTCACCTGAATCGCTATATTCAAGAATTTTTTTAAATATTGCTTTAAGTTTTTATAGATTAGAATTAAGTTATTTAGATATTATAAGCTTTTTAATCACTCTGTATTATGATAGGTTCATAATTGTAGTCTTATAGATTAAGATTTAGTAATTTGATTATTTAGTAATTTTATTGCTTTAATTTTGTTCAGATAGATTGGGATTTAAGCATATAGATTATTTTACAAGCTTTTTTAATCACTTTGTATTGCTTTAATTTTATTGCACTTGATTTTACATATTACTAGAATAAGATTTATTAATTTTATTATCTGATATTGTTGATTTAATAATTTGAGTGTCTGTCATGCATAGAAAATAAAGATGTTAAAGAATTTTAGATTTATTTATTAAAATATTTAATTGTTGATTTGTTGTATTTAAATGTGTGTTCTGAATTATCAATTATAATTTGTACTACTATTTTAATATATTTTGTGTTTTGATGTTGAAATTGTTAATTTTAAATGTCTAAATTTGATTATATATATATTTAAAAATTTTATAACAAATAAATTCGTCTGAGTCTACGAGTTAATTCGCGAGTCGAGCCTTAGGCTCACGAGTTTGATAACCCTAAGTGGAGCTACTAATAATAGTAAATAGATTGATTACAAAAAATTTTACAGGAGAAATAAAATTACATTTTTTTTTTGTAAATTATAAGCTTGCTTGGATGTTTGACAAGTTATAATTTCTTGATATTTTAACTTATGATGTATCTTCCAAATTAAATTTCATACTAAATGTCGATTAAATGTGGATAATTAATAATTTTTTTTTCTATGGAATGTGGGTATGGTGGATATGAAAGCTTTCCAGTTTAAATATAGTAGGGGAAAAAAAGTCTTGGTTATATTGTCGCAAAACGGCAAAAGATTTTTACTTAGCTTGAAAATCATTCGTGTAACATAACAAAACTACTGCTTAGGAAGAATATCAATAAACTGGATTTGGATCCTCTAAAGTTTGAATTTCACTTTAGAGAGTAAAGTATGATCTCTCACCATTGTTTTCATAGGTGGGACCAAGAATAAATATAAAAGAGAAATTATTCAAAAGTAGAAGATCACACTTTACTTTCTAAAGTGAAATTCAAACTTTAGAGGATCCAAATCCCAATAAACTTGTGAAGCCTCCTATCGTGTTGACTGATAAACAAGTATGGTTAATTCAAATATGACTTAGTGGGTATGTATCGGGTTGACCGATGAACAAGTGTGGTTAATTCAAATATGACTTAGTGGGTATATCTAAAATGAGCTCCATAATAATATGTTTATTGAATGAGCTAAACTTCTAAACCGAATATGCAATTAAACTGCCAAGAACTAGACATTTCATCATAAATCGACCAAAACTGGCCAGTTCGATCCTGTAGCTCGGTGCTAATAACGTCCTCTAGCTGAAAACTAAGATGCCATGCCACCAGGTTGTTAGATCACAGATTGAACCGGTTGACTCGGTTATAAGTAAATAATTATATAAAATTTAATTTTTTTATAATAATTTTTTTTATATAAAATTAAGTTATTTTAATATTTTAATAATTTATTAATTAATTATATTAATTAAATATATGTTACAAAAGAGTTAATATTAATAAATATTATATAATTATCAATAACAAAAATATAATATAGTTAATAAAATTATTTTTTCTTATCTTTTTAGTTTAGAGATATTTAACAACATTTAATTTTTTTATAATTATATAAAATTAAAAAAATAATTAATTTAACTGAGTAAATATAAAATAATAAATCAATTAAATTAAATATAAAAATTACTCATTAGAATAAAAGATAAAAGTGTAAAAAAATTTTAAATTTTACATAACTAAAAGAGTTAATAAGATAAAGTTATTATTAATTAGAATATGTCTAATAAGTTATAATATATTTAAAAAAATGTTCAGCATGTGAGAAATTGATGTGTTGTAATTGAATGAATAAAACATGTGAGAAACTGATGTGTTGTAATTGAATGAATAACGCGTATGAATACTGTGATTACACAGATAATTTCTGTCACACAATTAGAAGGGTGTACGAAAGTAATTAGATAAAATAGATTAATGTTACCATAATACTTGTAATTATATTTATTGGACTTTTTGATGGGCTAGCCAAATTATTTTTATGTGTGGGTTAAGTTTTCAATATTAATTTATAGAAAACAAACTTATTCGATTATATTTTTATGATAATATAAAAATTAATTGTTTAAAAGATAACTGTATTTGTATGTGTAATGATATAAAAAACTTTTATATTACAAATAAAAAAACGTAAGATTAATTTGTTGTCGAATAATTTATTATTTATAAAGCAACGATATTTTTTTCCAAAGAAAATCATAATAAAAAATTTAAATAGGTATTTAAAATGTTTTTAAATATGTTTTATTTTAGTCAGAATTTTGAGTTTAAATTTAGCCTAAATGTTTTGTTGTATACCATGAAATAATTAAAAGTAAGTTTGGTTCAATAATAATAATAATAATAATAATAATAATAATAATAATAATAATAATAATAATAATAATAATGATAAAATCAAAGGTTTACTATGTCCACTCACTTTAATATTTTAAAAAGTTTCGATAAAATTAAAAAATAGTATTAATCTCCCAATTATTTTAATAATTTTTCAACTTTTTCTCTTATCAAAATTTTTGTCTGATTTAAATTTAAATCTCACTTTTCTTTCATATATCTCTTTCTTTACGTTTTGATTTTCAAATTTTATATAAATTTACGTATAAATATATTGGATCTTTGGAGATACATTGACAATGTAAAATATTTTATATTATCGTGCAATAATGTTTATTTTTTTATGACTATTCACATAATCAATACAAAATATAGTTATTTTTACTATATGATTTTACGTAATTAAATGTATGTATAAAATTATTTTACACTAACAGTGTATCAAATTAAATTATAAAAATATTCGTAAAAAACTTTTGATTAATTAAATATCATATTTTAAAACTTTTTTCTCTATGATTTATGAATTAAACATTGTAAAAGTTTCTTTACCTAGTCACTAAAATTAATTTTAAATATTTGTTTAAATTTTTTATAATGATGACTTACTTTAAAAATATATTTTTTGGTACCGTAAATAATAAATAAAAAATAATAAAATAAAATAAAATACATTTAAAAATTTATTTTAAATACTTATTTAAATTCCTTATCATAACTTTCTTTGAAAAAAAAATATATATATATATATATATATATATATATATATATATATATATATCCTTGCTTTATAAATAATAAATTATTCAACAACAAATTAATCTTCCCTTTTTTTGTTTCTAATATAAAAGCCTTTTTTTTTGTCATGATAATATAAAAGCTTATATCATTGTACATGCATTATTTATATGTTATAAATACAAGGTTATTTTTCAAAGAATTAATTTTTATATTGTCATAAAAATGTCAATCGAATAAGTTTTTTTTGCAAAAACTTATATTGAAAATTTAGCCACTTAAAAAAATAATTTGGCTAGCCCATCAAAAAACTCAATAAGCATAATCATAAGCATTAAGACAACATTAATATATTCTACCTAATCACTCTCCTACATCTTTTTGACTGTATGACAGAAATTGTCGTGTGTGACACCACAGTATTCATACGCGTCACTCATCCAATGACGACACATCAGTTCCTCACATGCTGAAAAAATTTGCTTTCAGCACAATAGCATTACCCTTATAATATTAAAGGGTATCTTAGTCCGGTGGTTACAAGACTCATTATGCTCCAGTAGTGCCAGGTTCAAACCCCGACCTCAGCAGTAACGCCAATTTTCTGATGGGTCCGGTTCTGGGCCGGTTTGTATACTTTCACAGTTTGAATGTTAGTCCGGATCGATTAAAGGTTCGGTTCAACAGATTTTTAGTCGAATCGTCCGATCTGGTCTGGATTTGATAATTATGATTTATACAATTATTAAAATACGTATTACACAATTTTAGTTTTATACTCACTATATTTACGTGAGATCGGTTTTACCGGTTCAACTAGTGATTCATCGGGTAAATCAATAAACCAATAAATTAGTTGCTTAACCAATTCGATCACCAATTCAGCTCTGACAACTATGCTCCCATGATCTCTTCACTACAACTCCTATCTATTGGTTCTGAAAAATTTGATAGATCCCAAATTATTCAGAATAGTGGTGGGATCCTTCCAATATTTATGTATCACTAGACCTGATATTTCCTTTGTCATTAATTAGTAAGATCAGCCAATAAATGCACTCTCCCTTTGTGGCACACTGGAAAGTAGTCAAGAGGCTGCTCCAATACCTTTAAGAGACCCATGATCATGGACTTGTTCTTTATAAATGTCAAGACTACAGGTTGTATGACTTTAGTGACTCAGATTGGGAAGCAGATTTGGAGGACAGAAGGTCAGTTTCAGGTTTTTGCATGTATTTAGGTGCTTTTTTTGAAACAAAGAAAGCTCAACACATTGGAGTGGAGCACGAAAGTAATATAACAGAAATAAAGTAAAATAAAATATATAAAGATGAACCTCGGTCATCTCTGGCAGAGCCATCAATATTCAAAAGGATCAATACCAGACCACTCCTTGTTGCTCAAAAACATCTTTTCTTGAATGTGCTCAACACCTGCTTCTCTGTTATTGAAGATTCTATCATTTCTCTTCATCCAGATATTCCAAATCACTGCAAAGAAACTCACTAATAACAACCGCTCCTCCTTCTTTCTGTTCTGTATGCCAAGCCAACTCTCAAAAAGTCCTTTCATGGTTCCTGGGACCGCCCATGGTCTATCAAAGTATCTGAGCCAAGCGCCCCATACCTGCTACGTAAACTCACACGCAAGGAACAAATGATGTACAGATTCCAATTCCTTTTTACACAGGGAGCATAAACTATCATTTTGATGAAGCATGCCTAGTCTGCTCAACCTTTCTTTAGTGTTTACCCTCCCAATCAAAACGAACCAGCCAAAAAGCTCAATTCTCGAAGGTACCACTCCTCCCCAAATTGATCTGGTGAAACTGTAGCTCGTAATCTCTTCCGAGAGAGTCTCCGCTTGCAACACCTGCAGAAAAGAGTTAGTAGAAAAAATTCCTTTATTATCAAATTTTCAGACAATATTATCTTCTCTACCTGCTGATAGTGCCACTGGCCTTAACCTCTCATGAAGCTGATGAACTAACTCCATCTCCCATTGGAACAACTCTCTCCTCCAAGAGAAGTTCCAAATCCACTCTACCCCATCCCAAAACCCACAGTCCCCTATCACTGATCCTTGTTGGTTTGAAATAGAAAAGAGTCTTGGAAAACTTGATTTAAGAGGACCACCTTGCACCCAATTATCTTCCCAAAACCGCGTCCGTCTTCCATTCCCAACTTCCATCACCATACCACTAATAAGTCTTTTTTTCACCTGTTGTTCTGCTATATTTAACTGACATATGTCTTTCCATGGGCCCCCCTTCATTGGAAGAGTCTGAGTAGATAGCATAGCATTAGGGGTTAAATTATTACAGGAACACACTACCTTCTTCCACAACAGGCAATCCTCCTTTGAGAAACGCCACCACCATTTGAACAACAGCGCTGTGTTCCTGATTATTGCATCTCCCACCCCCAAACCACCAACCTTTTTTGGAGCCTGGACCACCTCCCACTTCACTAGGGGTATACCATGAGTACCATCATCCTTACACCACAAAACCTTTTCTGAAGTGAAATGAGCTTGTTAGCAACCACCTTTGGCATCTTGTACAGACTGAGGTAATAAACCGGCAAGCTATTCAAGACCGATTTGATAAGAACTAGCTAACCCGCTTTGTTTAATACCTTTGTTTTCCACAGGCTGAGCTTCTCTTCCACCTTGTCTATGATCGGCTTCCAAATTTTCACTAATCGAGGGTTTGCTCCCAACGAAATACCGAGGTATCTAATCGGTAATGCCGCCTGATTACATCCCAGAATACCACAGACATGCTCTACCCACTCCTGATCACAATTAACTGGGATTAAGTTCGACTTATCAAAATTGATGCTCAAACCAGACATCAACTCAAAGCAGCGCAGCAGCCTCTTATAATTCACAATTGTTTCTGTCTCCGGAGGGCAAAACAAGATAGTATCATCTGCGAACTGTAGATGAGACAATTCAATATGATCGCGTCCGACCAGCAATGGAGCTATGCGCCCATTCCTAACAGCTTCCCCCAACATTCTATGCAATACATCAACCACGAGCACAAACAACAAAGAAGAAAGTGGATCCCCTTGTCTTAAACTTCTCTCCATTTTAAAAGCCTTGGAAGGTGAACCATTCACCAGTATAGATGTAGAGGCCGTACTGACATACTCTTTCACTCAATTCCTCCACCTTTGCCCGAACCCGTATAGACATGTATTTGGGTGCTAATTTGATTTTTTGGTCTTGTAAAAAGAAAGCAATGATTAGCAGGTCCTCTATAGAAGCAAAGTTCAAGAGTTTAGCATCCTTTGAGGCTAAGCTTGTTTGGCTTAAGAATTTAATTTGTTAACAGAATTTGGAATTCGATTCCCCACTTCACCTACAATCTATTGTGATAACTTGAGTACGGTGTCACTTACTGCTAACCCTATGATGCATGATAAATCTAAACATTTTCAGTTGGAGATTCAATTGACTAGAGATAAATTGAAAACGAATGCTCTTCATATTATGTATATTCCTGGGACAGATCAAGTGGTTGATATCTTGACCAAACGACTGTCTGCTGCTACATTTGAGAAGTTGAAACACAAGCTCAAAGTCATACCATGGTCTGACTTAAGCTTAAAGGGGGTGTGAAGGACAATATTGTAAATGACTCATAATTTTCTAAGTTTGCTTAGTAATGTGGTTAATTAGTTGAGTGGTTAGAGTTAGCTTTCTTTACTCTTTCTCTGTATATATACTTCTTAGCTTAATTCGTATTGTTTTCAATTTAGTTCAATTCAGTTCAATTAAATAGATGATTAGAATTATTTCTCTCTTATTCTTTTACACTCTCTTCTTCTCTATTAATCTCTCTTTGCTCAACATCATCTGTTGCATGTTACAACAATTTTTTGTTGTACGCGTATTTCTTCAAAAACTGCTTTAGAGTCTACATTTATTTTAATAATAAAATTAATAGTATGTTAATAAAAAATATACCAATATGAACGTTCAAAAAATATTGAACCTATATCCTATTAATAGAACCATCATAACGAGTCAAAATTTGTAAGTCGGTTTGCGACTCGTAAAAAATGGGAAGTTGAGTCATTAAAATTATGTTATGGCTAATTTAAAAATAATCAATTTGGCTCGATTTGGGTAATTCACAAGGAATGCAAATTTGAATTGAACGGATACGAGTTGATCTATTCTTATTATTTTTTTTTTGTTCTTTTTTTATAGAAAATGATAAATACAAAGGCTAAATACTGGACTTTTTTCTTTATTTTATAATATGAAAATATATGAATATATGATGAAGTTTGTCTAAACATGTAGATATATTTGTTTAGAAAACCTTTTTTTTAAGTAGTATTAAATAAATAAATTAAATATGAAACACATCTCGGTTAACTCATTATTACTTTGGATGAATCGAATTCAATTGTATTTTCTTCATTCGTCACAAAAGCAAACCAACTTGTTTATTCAATTTTGACTTATTATTTAGAATATATTAGAATCATTTAGCTTTTATTAAAATTATTTAGCATATCTAAATATTTATTATAAAATATTACGTCTTTATTATTTCGATTCTCTTAACACCTATAAATATTCTTTTATATTATATTTTTCTATACAATTTAAATAGATACAAATCCTTTCTCTATTGCTCTCTCTTACATTTTTAATATGGTATCAGAGCTATGTATTCTCTTTGAAGAAAATACGTTGTTTTCTTTCTAGTAAAATCACCATATGTTTTACATTTTTTCTCTATGTCATTTTTCTTTACTTTTTTGTCACTCTTTTGATACTTTTTCACCTCATCGGTTAGCCTATTCTCTCTGTCTTGTGTCTTTCCAAGTCTAATAAATCAAAACATCCTGTTATCCGCTACTTATCTATTCTTATGGAGAAACCAAATATTTATCGTCATCCTTCGGCATTGATGGTTATCAGTGACTAAGAGAAGGGGGTTGAATCTTAGCTACCTTTTCTGCTGAATATTGCTTTTGCTTTCTCAACGAAACTTAGGAGATATTTTTACTTTTGTCTCGTGGTCAACTAAGAGACATTTTCATTTTGGTCTCTTGAGTAACAGAAACAATAAAATAGTAGAGAAGAGAGAATCACACTATGATGTATCCTGGTTCAGCTACTAGGTGCAATGTAACCTACATCCAGTTTCCATCACAACAGTATAGAATTTCACTATTTGTAACTGATCACAAACACCAATTCTTTCCTAGGATCTACCCAATCCTATCTGGGACAAATCCAGATTCTAAATCCAATCTAAATTTAACTAGGACTCAACTCTAGTTTTCACCAGCAAAGTACTAACCTAACTTGTTAGGGAATCCGCACAGGATCATGACACAAAATAGAAAGATGTACAAAGAAACTCTGAGACATCTTATGACTTTTTCTCAAAGTTTAACTCACTGTCTTTTATCTCTGGGAATGGATCATCTCAATTGTTAAAAAAATTTGGAGTATAAAGTGTGATCTCTAACCCTTAATTGTTCTCTCCCTCATATTGATTCTTAGTCTCACTTGTAAAATTAATGGTGAGAAATCATACTTTACTCTCTCAATTGTTAACAAAATTGAGAAGATCCATTTCCTTTACCTCTCATTGGTTTTTTCTTATAAATCTCACCATGTTTACCTCTTACAATGAGACTCAGACATATCAAAATAGAGAAAAAGAAAATACTAAATGAACAACATGAAAGAGAAGAACTCTAACATCTCGAGTAGTTATGAGAATGAACTCTGTGCTCTTCACTTTCTCTCCTTGTCTTCAACCCTTGGCCGTTCACCCTTAATATAGAAGAGTGAAGCTTCCAAGGTTGAATCTGATTCAACCCTAACACTGTCTTCTTCTACAACATCAGAGTAGCAGCGGCTTCATCAGAGAGAGGAGAGAGAACCGAGTCTGTTGCATGCATGCTTACCTCTTCTCTCTCATCTTTTTTCTCCAAACTTCTTCAATCTTGACCATTGAGTTTGACTTTGGGTCCAAGTTTTTATTTTGAGCATTGATGTGGTTTTGACCCATGAAGGCTTCACGTTCTCCATTGTTATTTCTTCTATGCATGAGTCCTTGAAGCTTTCTTCTTAGATCCTCGGTGAAGCACAAATGAGGAAGTAGACTTTTGTGGTGCTTGACCGAGAGGACTAGCTACTAGATTGTAGCCTCCTTTACTTTGCTTTATTTTGGCAAAAGTCTTTTTACCTTTCTTCACAGCCTAACTTCTAAGCTTTCTATTTTCTTCTTTCTTCTTTTTGGATGAATGAATGATTTGACTGAAGTAAGAGAGAGGAGAGAGAAGAGAGAATATCTTTTAGTGAAAGTCTACAAAGAAATTAAAGTGAATTGAATTTTAAGTTCCACTTACCAAGAGAGTGAGTAACGTAAGAAGCTCGTGGACTTTTGGTTCTTTACTTTAATTCATCAAATTTGGTTCATGGACTTGTGATTTGGGCTTGTCTTTTCTTCCTTAATTTCAAGGTTCAGCCACTATTTTTGAATCAATTTTGTACAAGGCTGACTTTAAACATTTATTTCCTGAGCCACTAGATTTATTTTATTTCTTGCACACTTGACCAAAAACATCAAACAAACAATTTGTAATAATTTTAATAAGCATCTAATTAACATTTTAATAATGTTTGATTATCATATAAGTTTTTCAAACTCAATAGGCATTTTACCATCTCTTTACAATTTGCCACTTTTTCGACGGTTTTTGAGTAGTTCGTCATCTTTTCGCCAGTTTCGTCTGCGCTTTTTTTGCGGCAGTTTCGTTTGCGCTTTCTTTATGGCAGTTTCGTCTGCACTTTTCTTGCGGCAGTTTTGTTTGCGCTTTTCTTGCGGCAGTTCCGTCTGCGCTTCCTTGTAACCATTTTGTTTGCGCTTGCTTTCGGCAGTTCCATCTGTAATTCCTTACGGCAGTTCCGTCTGCACCCCTTTCATCAGTTTATGCAATTTTTTTCTTTATTTTGTTTTTAAATAAGTTTCAAACTCAAGTTGTTATTTGAGTTTGAGGGGGATGTTAAAAAATATTAAGATCAATTAGCTTTTATTAAAATTATTTAGTATATTTGAATATTTATTATATGATATTACGCCTTTATTATTTTGATTCTCTTAACACCTATAAATATTATTTTATATTATATTTTTTTATACAACTTAAATAGACACAAATCTTTTTTCTATTACTCTCGATTAGGGGTGACAAATGGGCCTAAACCTGTCGGGCCGGCCGCGAAACCCGCCAAAAAAGGCGGGTTGGGCTGGAAAATCGGGACCGCCAAATAGCAAAAGACCGCCTAACCCGCACCGCTCAAACTGCGGGCTTTAACGGGGCGGGGCGGGCTTTCCCGCCGGGCTAAGATTTTTTTTAGTGAGGGGGTATTTTTACAATTTTTTTGCCAAAACCTAACTTTTCCCAACCTAACTTACAAGAATATGAAGATTAAAATTGAGTGTTTTGAATTATGTTTATGTTATTCTGGAGACAATATTTATAATTATGTTTTGGATTATGTTTATTTTGCTTTGGAGAGAATATTTATACTTATATTTTGAATGAAAATTTGGTTTATAATTATATTTATTAGATATTTATAATTACAAAGACTTTAATATTTGTGAATATAAAAAATATAATTTTTTATGCCATTAGAAATTATAAATTTATTAATATGGTTGTGAAATTATATATATTACTTAGTAGTTAATAGTTAAAAAAAAAGAGGAGTTTTGGCGGGCTTAACGCGCCAGCCCACCAGCCCGCAGTTAGGCGGGGCGAGTTAGACTTCTAGGACCGCCTCACTAGACGCGGCGGACCAGCCCGCCAAAAGGCGGGCTTCTGGCAGGACGGGGCAAGGCGGGGCGGGCTTCCCCGCTTGCCACCCCTACTCTCGATTACCTTTTTAACAATCGTGATGAATTAACTTGAATCCGCTAGCTCGCTTATTTGATAGCTCTACCTAGCTATTATTCATAATGATTAAGCTAAATTTCAATGGACAAAATAGAAACACCTATATGAGGCTAATTTTTTTGGATATGATGCACGGTTTGGTGTAACGCCCGTTTTATGGAGGTTAGTGGTGTTTAACAAGTGTGTGACGGCGGTCATCTGACGGAGGAAAATCGGACGGTCCGATTTCTTGCAGGGGGTGAGGGTCACAAATCGGACCGTTCGATTTGTGCGCGGTGATGGTGCATGCATGGAAGTCGGACCATACGATTTGTAGCATGCGGAAGGGTGTTGGTTTTTTTTGCCCATGGAAATCGGACCAACCGATTTGAGGGCCTATTTCAAAAAATGTTGCTCACCAAAATCGGACCCAGCGATTATGGGTAAAGAAAATTTTTTGGGCGGGCTTTCTGGTAATCGGACCGTCCGATTTTTTTGTTCTTAAAATTTCGAATGGCCATACATCCGGTTGGATGGTCCGATTTGAGTGTGGTATATATATATAGATGCACCCACCGAATCTGAGCAGCTCATTTCATTCTTCTTCTTCGTTGCTACAACTCTCTAAATCTCTTCTTTGCAGATCTTTTCTTCTTTATTTGTAGATCTCTTCTTCTCTATTATCATGGATGATAGAGTAAGATTAAAAGTGTATTATGATGGCCATATTTTATTACAAACATTAGAAGGAGTGAAATTTGTGTGTGATAATCCGTTAGATATTATTATTCCATTCACACTGTCATTTGAAGAATTAAAAGGGGTCATATGTGAGAAGATGGATTCTGAAATATCTAGGAGAGTGTTGTGTATTCTGTACAGATATCCTATATCAGTCTTTGGTGGGTTCGTGCAATTTCAAACGAAATACGTGACCGATAAAGCGAGCATGCAAGAAATGTTTTCAGTGTATCTTGAAAGTCGGTCGCGAATGACGTTTATCGAATTGTATATCGAGTTCAAGCAATCTGCAGCGGACCGAGATATTGAATTGGAAGATTACAACAGTGATAGTGAAGAAGAGTTCGAAAGTAACTACGAGGTCATTGATCCGGGTGGAAATGAAGATCAAGCTGACGAGGCTATAGTGGCAGATGTAGCGGATGTGGAAAATGCACTAGCAAATCAGCAGCCGTTTGTGGAGCCGAGTTTCATGCGGTCGTTGGATTTGGATGCCATGCATGCACCGGAGTACCCTGTTCACTAGATTCTTGGTGCGGGACACTCCAGTACTGCTGATATACTGGTGGAGTCAAGTAATCCACAGAATGCGTGTCAGGAATGTATGGAGTGAACTGTTCAGGCTCTTGTTGTGCCTGTGTTTGTGAGGGGGACGGTGGTGGTTGCGGTGGCGATGGTGGTTGCGGTGATTGTGGTTCTTGGTTCTCCTGATTATGCATAGGATCACTGGGCTGATTATCTTGCGGTTCCATCTGTGACAGGTGCAAGTGGTCACCAAATGCACCTCGGTACCAATGCAAGTAGATATCTGCCTGATGCTGTGAGGGCACCGTGTCATCAACAAGAACTAGACTATACCGGTTCGTCCACTGCATAACCCAGGATGAGTGGGTTCCAGACCAATCTTGATTCTTCGGACCTGTCAGAACTTCGCCGTGTGCTTCACCTAGGTCTCGCTCCTGATCAGGAATACCCTGAGTCAAGTCAAACTGCCTCCTCAGTCTATCAGATGCATGCCACTCAATACATTCAAAAGATATAAGTGGAACTGTGGCACTCCAAATAGCAGAATGCTGACGCATGTCAGGAGGAATCACTTCCGGATCGGTCCTTCCAATTGCATAAGGCTCCCAAACAAACTGCACACATTATGCAAGTAACCGAGGATTACACACAGAATAATAATACGGCTAAACAAAAGGAACTACTTATTTATTACAACAAACCTGTCTTTCTTGCAGAACATCCAGATCTCTCCTATAGGTCTCAAGGGTACGAAATCTATAAGGCCGATTCTGACGCTCCCAGTTATGGAACCTGACATCAAGCGAGTCGCTAACTTACATTTATGGATACAATTTAAAATACACTATTTAAAAGCGTTTAGTAATTAAATTTACCTATTTGCAATTGGAAAGATTTGAGGATTGCTTGGAATCGGCGCAATGAATGGTAGACGGGTCCAAGCCCAGGCAAGCAACAGTGTCAGCGGACCATCAATCTCCTTACAGTCGACCCGAGTTGCTCTACACAATGATCTATACAGGTGTGCCAGGTAGGCCGATCCCCAGCTGAACTGTATGATCCCCGCAAAGTTACGGAGTAATGGCAGAAACTTCCAGTGCACCCCTGATGCAGACTTATCTCCAAACATAACGGTCCCAAACAATAACATTATGTGGCACTTCACGTACCTCTGAATCTGGATATCATCAACCAACACTAATCGATCTTTCAATGCTCGAAACCAAACCAACTTGATGAAACTTCCCCTGCAGTCTGACTTCATAGGTGCAACACCAAACTGGTCCAGGCATTCAGTCTCTAAAGCCTCATAACTACTCAGTGTCGGTCCCGTAACTGGCAAACCATTCGTCGGCAGACCAAGAATTAAAGCCACATCCTCCAGTGTCACGGCACACTCACCAACCGGAAAGTGGAACGTGTGTGTTTCAGGGCACCATCTCTCGACCAGAGCATTAACCAATGCCGATTGGTATTGGACAACTCCAATCTGTGAAACATGATAAAAGCCTGTGTCCCGTAAATACCATTCCACTATTGGATTGTACCAATCCGGCGGCATATACTGGTCACATTGCAACATTCGAGAACCCTAAACACAAACATAATATTAAATAATTAACAAATTAAATTTATTTATCAACTCAAACTTTCATTACCAAATAACCAGTAAAACGTATCCACAACCACAACCAATAAAAATACCTATGAAATAAAAAACTATTATACTATATACTAATACTAAAGTAACTATTCAATTATATTCTAACAACATACATACAACAATAAATCAATCATTAATCATTTATTAAATATTTATGTTATACTTATAACAAAAATAGTTAACTTAATAATTTTTAAATCATAATATTTATTTATTTTACTATTTTCCTACGAATGCTTAATCATCATAAATAAATATTATTACTACAAAAAAATTACTTATTACTAACAATATTACTACTAATTAAATGATTTTCATTATCACACGTTGATCTATCTATCTATTAGTGTCATATTATAATAAAAATAGTTAAACCATCGGTATCAGTTATTATTATTATTATTATTATTATTATTATTATTATTATTATTATTATTATTATTATTATTATTATTATTATTATTATTATTATTATTCGGTCATAATAACTAATATTAACTCTTTAATTTATTTATCATACATACCTCCATTTTTAATAACAGTATTATTATTATTATTATCATTATTTTAATTATCTTACTAATAACAATAATCACTTTATTATATTATTATAATGTATAATACTTCCTTCTAAATAATATTATTACACTAGTTTTTTAATTTCTGTATACTACTAATTTCTAAAATTATTTTAATCAAATTAAAATATTTAAACACTATTATTACACTAATTTCTAACATCATCTTCATAATAAATTACTAATCTCTAACATAGTAATAACTATTATTTTAATTAAAATAAAATTTTTTAAAATAAAATAAAAACTTACATAATTAGGATGATCAAGATAATTAACAATGTGGAGGTCCGGATGATTAACATCTTTTACTCTTCTTCTTCTCCTCGGCATTGTTAACAAGTGGTCCAATTTTTTTTTTCCTTTACATTTTATGTATGGAAGACCATGGAAGAAGCTTGTGGGGTTGCAGAGGGAGAGAGTTTGGTTGCTGAAAGTGAAACAGAATGGGGAGGGGGCGCACCAAAATCACCAAAGTGTTGCTAGATTCACCTTGGGGATACTTGCATGCGTGACACCTGGCTGGGGGCACAAATCGGACCGTCCGATTTGTGTACCCTCCCAGCCCCAAATCCAAACCGTCCGATTTGCTTGTATAAATCGGTCCGTCCGATTTCTTCATCGCAGCCGTTACATCTGCGTGAAGCACCATGGACAACCATAACGTGGTTATACACCAACGGTTCTCCAATATAGAAAATAAAAAAGTGCCTATATGATGCTACTCCATAATTAATAATATTGGAAATATTTCAAGTGGATTATAGTTTTAAATGTTCTAGTACTTTTAAAGATTAGTCTCAATTATAAAATTAATTTTAACTATTAATCTTAATTATAAAATATATACATGATTAAAATTAATAACTAAAAATATTATACCACTTGTAACTATGATACATTTATTGAAACGTTTTCAATAATATTGTCTTTTACCCTGTTTATTTTCATTTCAATCTTTCAACACTTATATTTGAAAATGAACGAACTATGCAGAACAAGATCTGTATGACAAAAACTACAGAAAACATGTGGATGAAGCCGACAAGCAGGAGAAAAAGTGTTGCTAGCTAGGTGTGCGAGCCAGTGTTACTGTGAAGTAACAAGGAAAATCAAAATACCATATATATATATATATATATATATATATATATATATATATATATATATATATATATATATATATATATATATAAATGGACAAAATCCAATAATTGGATCTTTGTTAGTATGATCTCACAAACCCTCTAATTTGGCCCTAACTTTGCGGTACCAATTAACTAATAGAATATAGAATATTTAAACTGAATTTTGCTTAGGAAAGTAAAATTTTTTGACATTGATAACATGGCTTTCAAATTGGACACTTTGGTTTGGTTTATGTCATGCCACTGTCCTATCACACTTGGACACCTTATGTAACGTTATAAATAAAAATTAAGTAGCACATAAGTGCTTATATTTGAAATGTATTTTAAAAGTAGTTATAATCACCTTAAATCGCATTTAGAACATTAAGAATGAGTATGTGAGTATTGTTAAAAATATGAACAAATAATTTTTTTTTCTAACAACCTCTTAATTAATTAATGATGTTTTTTATAAGGGTTTTGTTAGGTAGATAATGATTTTTGTAAACAATGTAAATAATGGGTTCTAAAATTGACACAACAAAGTAAATACTCCACCCCTCAAATTACCTCATAAATCTTAACATTAGAATAACAATTTGCACATCTAGTGAATTAAACATCCAACCATTGTTAACGGTGCATGAGTAAATCGAATAAAAAGAAATAACCATTCAATTAAAAATAATAAACATAATTATCTGCATACTTATTGAATTGAACATCCGACATATCTATTGTTCACATTGTTTAGTATTCTCATTGTCTACCTATACTTTTTCTTTTTATAATTGAAATTTAAAATTTGATGTGCCTTATTAAAATCACGGCTTGAAACTAAATCTTGAGCAAACCGATTAAGTTCTTGATGAATTGAAGGATTTGGAAAGATTAAGAAGTCCCTAAGAATGACACATTTTCGGTGCGTCTAACGCACAAAGAGACACGTTGGATGGGAGGATGACGAGCAACCCCTGAAAGGTTTGGGTTGAAGCCACATTCAACGCATAACATAGCACGTTGAACGTGGAAAGGAATGCAAGCCCCTCGAGGTGTGGATTGAAAGCACGTTGGACACACCAAGAGGCAGGTTGAATGTCGAATGCAGTAAGTTGGACATGGGGTGCAAGTTGAAGCCACTAGAGGTGTTTTTGAGTGGTACGTTCAACGTGAAACCAAGCAAGTTAAACGTGAGGTTCAACATGTTAAATGTGGGGCTACTCATGTTGGATGTAGGAGTGATGGCAAGCTTTTGGGGGGTCCCTAGAATGGCTCGTTGGACGTACAAGAAGGCAAGTTCAATATGAGAATGTAAGTTGATTTTGTGGTTGGCTTCGTCTCTTTTCATCTTTGTTCCTAGTGTTCTCTTATTTGCTTCTTTTTATCTATATTCTTATTTATTTTCAACATTTTTTTACACATATCAAAGCTCAAAGTAACTCCAAGAAACATTGATTAAAATACAAAAATATAAATTATAACAAAAAAATTACTAGTTTTATTCAAAAAATTAATAAAGAAAACAACTAAAGATGCTCATGCATCATAACACCAAACTTAATATCTTACTTGTTCCAAGTAAAAAAAGAACCATACACAAAAAAAATCCTCTAAATTGGAATAGTTTGAAAACTTGCTTGACCTTTCAGTATGTGAAGTGATCAAGTGGCGGTAGGGTGAACTCTGAATTGTGTGATCATTTATAGATTTCAGTGCTTGCAAGGCTTATAATTGAAAGTCTTAAAATTTAGAAATTTCATTTGGATGATATTATAGAGGTCTCTTTATATATTTTCACCTTGAAGACAGCTTCCCCTTTTTTTATTGGGTGCTTTGCACCTTGAGTTTAGCCATGACTCTAAAGTTTTGTCTCAAGCTTTGCTCGACATAGAAACACCTCAAGCACTTAATTGGAGAACTCTTTGAGTCTGTGCTTCTTTTTATTCTTCCCAATCAGTAGTGTTCAGAGTCTTTGACTTCTCTTTTATGTGTTTATTTGCACTTGGCTTTGATTCTCAATGTTTTGTCTCAAAATTTTGTCGACACAGTCACACTACAAGCACATAACTAAGAAAATAACTCTTTGAACTTTGCTTCTTTTTAACTTTCTTAGCCATTTGTACTTAGAGTTTTGGGCCTTACTCTTTGCTTTTCTTTCTTTTCTTTTCTTGCTGCTTCTTGGTTTTATTAATTTTTGAGATCCTTCATAATACTTCTCTAAACTTCTTTCCATGTTTTAGAGCTCCCATGTAAGTTTTCACAAACATGCAACCTCATATGACATACTCAAATTATCAGAACCTCTACTTTTCTTAGTCTTACTTGTCCCAATTTTTTTTAAAATAATTTCTTCAACTTTTTTCATTCAAAAACTCTTTGTTGCTTGATTAAATATATTGGGTGCAAGCAATTTTAAAAGTAAGGTGGTATGAAATATGAATGAATTATAATTATTAACTAATAACAAAAATAGATGCAAGATATAAGAATAAGAGCTCAAGAATAGAGTTACTTCCCTCTTCATCATCTTCAAGGCTATGTAGAGCATAGCTTCCAATATCAAACTTAGAATAGTTGCTTGTCTTCAAGCAAAAAAAAAATAGTGGTGATAAAAATATGAATAATCTTGATTATCTAGAGAAAGCAATTAAGTGATGCAAAAGCTTATTTAAATTAAACAAACGGAATTAAAAACAAAATAAAATTAGAGACAAAATAAAAGGTTACCAATAGTTGGGTTGCCTCCCAACAAGCGCTCTTTTAACATCATTAGCTTGACGGTTGGTTCTTGCTAAGGTGGAGGTTGATCATAATGCTTCAATACCTCCCCTCTCATTGTGAATTTTCATCTTGTTTCTTCATTTATGAGCTCAATATGCTCAACAAAAAGAATTTTGTTTACTATAAATGATCGAAATGAATGGTGAACTAACATCACTTTCTCCCCTGGTCAGTGGAGATCTTCTTATTTTTTCATTTCTTGGGTACCTTCTTGAGAACTTTCTTTTCTTCATTTTCTGATACACTCCCAACACCAAATTGAAGTTTGATGTCAGGAGGTATTTTGTTGATTTCAAAAGAAGACTTTGGTTGCAAATTCTTATTAGCTTCATCAGGGGGTTCTTGGAGGTTTGGATCAATTGATTCAACCTTCATGCAATCCTCCTTGTCACTTGAGTAATGCATGGTTTTGAACACATGAAAAATTAAATGCTTATCATGCGCCTTCAACATTGATTCACCCTTTTCAACATCAATAATGGTTCTCCTAGTGGCTAAGAAAGGTCTTCCTAAAATAATGGAGGCATTCTCATTTTCCTCCATGTCAAGAATAACAAAATCTACTGGGAGAAAAAAACTTTTTCACTTTGATCAAGATATTTTCAACTATTCCATGTGCATGTTTTATTGATTTGTCTACCATTTGTAGAGCTATTCTTGTGAAGTTCATCTCTTGAATTTGTAGTTTCTTTATCACAGAGAGAGATATCAAATTGATGTTTGTCCCTAAATCACACAATGCTCTTTCAAAGAATGTGTTTGATGAGTGGATATTTTATACACTTTTTTATAGTGTTTTCATATAGTTTTTAGCATGTTTCATTCACTTTTTGTTATATTTTTATTAATTTTTATTCAAAAATTACATTTCTAGACTTCACTATGGGTTTGTGTATTTTTCTATAATTTCAGGTATTTTCTGACTGAAATTGAGGGACCTGAGCAAAAATCTGATTCAGAGGCTGAGAAAGGACTGCAGATGCTGTTGGATTATGACCCTCCTACACTCAAAATGGATTTTCTGAAGTTACAAAAGCCCAATTGGCACGCTCTCAATTACGTTAGAAATTAGACATCTTGGGATTTCCAACAATGTATAATAGTTCATACTTTGCTCGATATTTAATGGCCCAAACTAGCGTTAAACGCCAACCAGAAACCCTTTTCTAGTGTAAAATGCCAGAACTGGCACCAAAACTAGAGTTAAACGCCCAAACTGGCACCCAAGCTGGCGTTTAACTCTAAGAATGGCCGATACACGTGAAAGCTTCAAAGATCAGCCCAAACACTCACCAAGTGGACAACGAAAGTGGATTTCTGCAGTATTTGCACTTAGTTACTCATTTTTTGTAAACCTAGGTTACTAGTTTAGTATAAAAACTACTTTTAGAGATTCATTTAGCAACTTACGACATTTTTACATCTCATATTGTATCTTCTACGGCATGAGTCTCTAAACCCCATATAGGTGGGGGTGAGGAGCTCTGCTGTGTCTCAATGGATTAATGCAATTACTATTGTTTTCTATTCAATCACGCTTGATTCTATTCTAAGATACTCACTCGTACTTCAAAATAAAGAATATGATGATCTGTGACACTCATCATTATCCTCAACCTTATGAACGCATGCCTGACAACCACTCCCGTTCTATCTGAGCTCAACGTAGTCATTGGGCGACAGCTTGAGTGCATATCTCTTGGGTCTCTGATCCACGGACCGAGTCCGTGAGATTAGAACCTTCGTGGTAGAGGCTAGAACCAACTGGCAGCATTCTAGAGATCCGGAAAGTCTAAACCTTGTCTGTGGTATTCCGAGTAGGATCTGGAAGGGGATGACTGTGAGGAGCTTCAAACTCACGAATCTTGGGCGCAATGACAGTGTGCAAAAGGATAGAGAGATCCTATTCTAACACAAGTGAGAACCGACAGATGATTAGCCATGCGGTAGCTGTGCCTGGTATTTTTCATCCGAGACGAGAAATCCGACAGTTGATTAGCCGTGTAGAAATCGTACTTGGACCATTTTCACTGAAAGAATCATACAGCCTACCATGGAAGGAAGCCATGCGTGTTTGGAGAAGAAGACAGTAGGAAAGTAGAGATTCAAACGACAGAGCATCTCCGGAACCTCAACATATTCCTCATTATTGAATCACAAGTATTATTTATTTCATGTTATTTACTTTTCATAAACAAAATCATTTTTATCATTAATCTCCTGACTAAGATTTACAAGATAACCATAGCTTGCTTCAAACCGACAATCTCCGTGGGATCGACCCTTACTCACGTAAGGTATTACTTGGACGACCCAGTGCACTTGCTGGTTAGTTGTGCGGAGTTGTGAAAAGTGTTATCACAATTTCGTGCACTAAGTTCTTGGCGCCATTGCTGGAGATTGTTCGAGTTTGGACAACTGACGATTCATCTTGTTGCTTAGATTAGGAATAATTTATTTTTGTTGGTTTAGAGTTTTCTGTTTGAGTCTAGTTTCATATTTTAAGTTTAGTGTCCTTTGTGTTTTTGTTCTCTTAAAAATTTTCAAAATTTGTTCTTGGTGTTCATCTTAACATTCAAAGTTTTCTTGTTGTTTATTTGTTTTGATCTAAAAATTCTTAGTTTGGTGTCATTTTACTATTTTTCTCTTTCCTCATTAAATTCAATATATATATATATATATATATATATATATATATATATATATATATATATATCATCATTTTCAAACTCATTAGGTTGACTGAGTAAAAAAATTTTAAAATTTAGTAGTTTCTTGTTAGTCAAGTCAAGATTTTAATTTTTAAAATTTTATCTTTTTAAATCTTTTTCAAAATAAATTCTTTTTCAATCTTCTTTCTATATTTTTCGAAAATCTTTTATAAAAATTTTCAAAATCCTTTTTCTTTTTAAATTTTTGAATTACTTGTCCCATTTTATTAGTTTGATTGAAAAATTTTAAGTTTGGTGTTTTCTTGTTAAGAAAGTTTCAATCTTTAAAACTTTAAATCATATCTTTTCCAAATCTTTTCTTTTCTTACAAGTATTAATTTTCAAGTATCTTTAATTTTAGGACATATCTTTTTCAAAACTTCCTAACCACTTTCTCTCTCCTCATTTTTTCGAAAATCCACACAAAAAAATTTTCAAATCTTTTTAATTAATTATTTAGTTTAGTTTTCTAATTATTTTTATTTCTTTTTCCCATCTTAATTTTCGAAACTTATATTCAATTTTTTATTTATTTTATTTTATTTTTTTCTTTTTAATTTTGGTTTTCAAATAAAAAAAAAAGAGAGAAAATTGTTTATTTACAATTCACATCATCTCCCTTTCTCTATCATGGACCTAAGTGGAAATGAACAGTCTAGAAGGACTCTGGGGTCATATGCTAACCCCATTACTGCTTCATATGGAAGTAGTATCTGTATACCCTCCATCAGAGCCAGTAATTTTGAGTTAAATTCTCAGCTCATTATCATGGTGCAGCAAAATTACTAGTATTCTGGTCTTCCACAGGAAGAACCTACTGAGTTTCTGGCACAATTCTTACAAATTGCTGACACAATACGTGATAAGGAAGTGGATCAGGATGTCTATAGATTATTGTTGTTTCCATTTGCTGTAAAAGACCAAGCTAAGAGGTGGTTAAACAACCAACCCAAGGCTGGCATAAGAACATGGAAACAATTGTCAGACAAATTCCTGAATCAATATTTCCCTCTAAAAAGGATGACACAGCTAAGGCTAGACATCCAAGGCTTTAAACAAGAGGATAGTGAATCTATTTATGACGCCTGGGAGAGGTACAAAGGGATGCTAAGGAAATGTCCCTCTGAAATATTTTCAGAATGGGTGCAGTTAGACATCTTCTACTACGGGCTTACAGAAAAGGCCCAGATGTCTCTAGACCACTCAGCTGGTGGATCTATACACATGAGAAAGACAATTGAAGAATGTGTGAGGAGAAGCATATATAAGTTACTTGGAGAGTAAGCTAAATACATATATACACAGATATGAACAAAAACCCAAAAGACATCCAGGAACTACTTCGCTTCAAGATCCAGATGCCTAGCGAGGAGCCTCTCGACCTACATCTGAAAAACAACAACACAATATGGAATGAGAACCGGAGGTTCTCAACATGGTAAAAGTGCCACGCGTATAATAAATAAGGTCCTGAGAATGTCATAGGCAATCCTAGAACTCTGTTATTCAGTTATCCAACTTAATTACTAAACAGAAGCCATAAACAGGGATAGGTATTCTAAATCTACCTGACTTACTCAATTTCAATCTTAATCTAACACCAAACCATCTCTCCATTTCCTCCATCCCTCCATCATACATAATGCAACAGAAACAAGCAACCAAACAAGTTCACACACATATAATGAGCAGATAGTACAAGTAGCAAGTATAACAGGTAGCAGGTGGTATATATATCAATTAGGCAAACCCAAGAAATGCATAGCAATCAAAACAAACAAATGAATATGATGAATGTCTATCCTACTGGCCATGAGCTCACGTGTCGGTTACTTTGCCAGAACCCGACACATCTGGTAGCTAACGCAGACATTGGTCTCTAAGTTGCGCATCTCCAGGAGGATAAACGAAGTTGAGTGCCTTTCCACATCGAAGGAGCATATGATTAATCTTTGACTTCTCAGACCCATGACTATCACTAAGACATCCTCGACACTCTATTTTCTTTTCTGTTTTGAATATAACAAATGAACTCATAATTGGGCAAACTTTATGTCCAGGCGTTCATCTCGAAATAAGATTTCTAACAAATTAAAAATCCCAATTTTCTTATTTAACTAGCCTTAAAAACAGAGGAGAAACTCTGACTACTCTACAGTGCTTAGAAACCATAAAATAGCAGCAGCATATGATATCTAAAATTCCATATAAAATTCAAATTAAATCCAATCACCTTAGAAATTAATATGGTTCAACTTAACATATCCAGGTTTCTTTTCCAATTGGTTTCAGGTCAAAATAATTTATAATGAAGGAGTTATGTAAATTGGAAGTTGAGTAAATTTCTGGAGGATTCTGTTTTAAAAGCCAATGAACATGTCATCTTCCAAGCCCCATAACTCACTCATTAAAACATGGACAGCCCTGAAATTTAAATCACAACTGCTAAGCATAATTAATTTTCACCTCCAATTGGTTGCATCTGAATATCCATACATAATCAGAAGTTATAAACTCTCAAAGTTGCTGTTCTAAGAAAACAGAATCTGGCTTTTATTGTATAACGCATCATATTTCAAAAATTCGTATCTTTAAAATCACAAGTCCAACCATTGTGAAATTTTACAATGTTAAAATAATAGGACTAAAGCTTTATTTAAAATTGGTTTCATTTCAAAAATTATTTTGAAACATCCGCAGCAGAGCCAACAAGTTACTGCTGTTCTAAAAATGATGCAGTAAAATCAGATTCCACGACTACACTTTGAAAATTCACCATAAATCATATATTTAACGAAAAGATCCCAAATTCTCCAGTTCAGTTTTAAATATTGCAAGGTTTAACCAGGACTTGGTTCCATGTAATTATGATCATCACAGAATTAGTTACAGCATATGCAATACCACCACAATAAAACTCTACATCCTTATTATCAAACTTCGATGAGCCATAAGTTGGCTTCCGGACCCCTAAATGGTTTCAAAGTTGTTTTGTATAAAAATTGGGTCCATGAAGTTTATGGCGTTCGAAGAACGGATGAAAAATATTTTAAGACGAGAAAGTTATGTGCGTCAGAAGTTTGGGGTTAAAAAAAGGCAATTCTGCATATTTTAGACTTGTTAAAAAATTTGGAAAATCACGCCCACACATACGCGTGGCCCATGCATACTCGTGGTTCTGTTTTCTACAAAAACTTGATTTTGAGTTTTTTAATTGAATTTTAAACTTCTAAACCTCTATTTTCGTTCTTTTAGCTCTAAACTATAGTAGTAAGTCTAGTAATGAGCTGAAGCTAGGAAAATGTGATAACTTGAGAGTGAGATAATAATCTTAAATGATGAACTAGGTACAAATTGCAATGATATGAGTTGTATGTATGAGATCAGGCTAAACTATGGCTATAAAGAATGAATGTAAGGAAATGATGATGATAAATAATGAGCTTTGGAATGACTGTATGTGGCCGGAATGGTCGAGATGTGTATGTGGCCGAAATGGTCGAGATGGCAAGGTCTGAGTGTGATCCCGCTTGCGTATTAATTTGAAAATTTGTTCAGATAGCAAGTTGAGGATGGAAGTTCCCTCTCTTGTCGTGATGTGGATGTATCAAAATAATAGAATGCACAAGAAGAAGAATTTAGGTGCATCTCAAGAAAGAAAACTGGACCAATCAGAGTTGTATCAAAATAATAGAATGCACAAGAAGAAGAATTTAGGTGCATCTGGAGCATCTCGACCTGTATCTGAAAAACAACAACACAGTATGGAATGAGAACCAGAGGTTCTCAGCATGGTAAAAGTGCCACGCGTATAATAAATAAGGTCCTGAGAATGTCATAGGCAATCCTAGAACTCCGTTATTCAGTTATCCAACTCAAGTACTAAATAGAAGCCATAAACAGGGGTAGGTATTATAAATCTACCTAACTTACTCAATTTCAATTCACACCTATCATCAAACCATTTTTCCATTTCCTCCATACCTCTATTATCCATAATGCAACAGGAACAAACAACCAAACAAGTTCAAGCACAAGTAACAAACAGATAATACAAGTAGCAAATATACAAGTAGCAGGTGATATATATCAATTAGGCATTCCCAATTAAGGCATAGCAAACAAAGCACGGATATGCATATGATAAATGTCTATCCTACTGGCCGTGAGCTCACGTGTCGGTTATTTTGCCAGAACCCGACACATCTGGTAGCTAACCCAGACATTGGTCTCTAGGTTGCGCATCTCCAGGAGGATCATAAACGAAGGAGAGTGCCTTTCCACATCGAAGGAGTGTGCCTTTCCACCTTCTCCTGGAGGATATACGAAGGAGAGTGCCTTTCCACCTTCCACACATCTGCATCACGACAAGAGAGGGAATTTCCGTCCTCAACTTGTCATATCGACCATTTTGGCCACACACAGTCATTCCCAAATCTCATCATTTATCATCATCATTTCCTTACATTTGTTCTTTATAGCCATAACAACATGTATTCATTTAGCTTTCGCATCATTCTCTTATAATTCATCACGTTTAACCTTTCCAGATCCCGACCAAACCATTTATCAAAATCTTCTCAACATTTTTAGTATTGAATAATCTTAAAATCAACCTAACTCTAACATTAAATCAATCACATCACACGAAGATTAAACTTTAACTTTTCGAACCCATGACTATCACTAAGACATCCTCGACACTCTATTTTCTTTTCTGTTTTTAATATAACAAATGAACTCGGAATTGCAAAAACTTTATGTCTAGGCGTTCATCTTGAAATAAGCTTTCTAAAAAACTAAAGATCATAATTTTCTAATTTCTCTAGCCTCACGAATAAAGAAAAAATCGTGACTACTCTGCAGTGCATAAAACCAGAAAAACAGCAGCAGCATGTGATTTCAAAATTCAATATAAAATCCAAGTTAAATCCAATGACTTTAAAAATTAATGTAGTCAAACTTTACTCATCCAAGTTTCTTTCTCAATTGGTTCTGAGTTATACCATTTTTAATGAAGAAGTTACATTACCTGGAAGTTAAGTAAAAATTAGTCAAAATCTGTTTTAGAAACCAACAAGCTTAGTACCTTTCAATTTGAATAACGTTTATTACAAAATTCCAATTAAGCTAAATTTTGGTTTGGGAACTCCTAGCTCATCCAGAAACAAGTGTGTTTTGGTTGCAACCCAATTGCTATTCAATTATAAGAGTTACAAGCATTGGAAGTTGATACGTAGCTTGCTGAAATCTGTTTCTTTTCAGCTTTGACTACCAATATTCAAAAATTCACAACTCCCAATCCTCAACTCTTAAAATTCTGAAGTTTTAGAACAATAAATCAAGTTAATCAGATTTTATAACAAAATTAGTTTCACTCCAAAACTCAACTCGTAGAAGTCGCAGCAAGACAAACAAGTTGCTGCCCTGTTTGACCTTTTCTGCTGCAGGACAGATTTAACAACCTAACTTTAAAAATTTGCCATAAATTATATATTTGACAAAAAGGTCCCAAATTTTCCAGTTTAGTTCCTTATATTCCTAAGTTTATCCCAAACTCAGTCTCATTTAATTTCGATCATTACATAATTAGTTACAGCATATGCAATACCACCACAACACAACTCTACATCCTTATTAACAAACACCAATCCTAATCCATCATAAAAAAAATATAAGAGCACACCATTAACAACTTCCACACCTCATAATTCCAATATATATCCACCAACAAATATATTCCAACAACATTACAAGGCTAATCATTAAATACAACAAATAATTCAACTTATCCTATGGTTTCTCTAACCTAAGTTTTCACAACACCGTAAATAATAAACGTGCGAAACTTAAACCAAACCTTGGCCAATCACTTTGTATCACCCAAGGTAGCCTCACAACACAAATCACAGCCCCTCCAAGCTCAATCAAAATAGCCCCAAAACAAGTCTTGACCACCAAAAAGCTTCCAAGTATTCCCAATTCAATTCCAATGCATATATACCCACTTGATCTACACCTAATACATATACATGTTCCAATTTCAATTTTTCCATTGTAAATACAAGATTGAGCTAGGGTTAGGGTGTTCTTAATATACCCATATAATCAACAGCTTGAGCCCACAATTTTCGAAAGCTAACTTGAACCTAGAACACAAAAAATTGGACAAGATTCACTATAGGTTTTCAATTTCACCAAAGAAAGAGAGGTAGAGATTCTGAACCAAATATGAGGCTTACCAGTAAAATTGTTTAGATAGAAAGGTAGAGCTCGACATGCTGGACGCGTGGCCACAAACGGTGCGGCGATCGGAGCTCAAACGAGGAAGATACGGTGGTTTGAAGCTTGGATGAGGGTTAGGGATCTCCTCCTCTCCCCAATCTGTTTTCAGCGCTGTTGATGCTGAAATGGAGAAGAGCTTCTGTCCCTCTTTTAAGTCATGGTCCGGTTGGACCCACGGGCCCGTTTGGGCCCCAGTTCAACCGGTTTGACCCTTTCGGTTCGATTTTGGGTCAAATTTTTTAAATTGATATCAAAATTCTCATTTCGATGAGTTCTATCCTATTTTGATATTAGTTTTTCATTTTTAGCTTTCCTAATTAAAATTCAAATTATTGACTAATTATTTACTGATTTTAGCGGGGTTTACATCTTACCCACTTAATTAGGAATTTTGCCCTCAAAATTCAGATTCAGTTATCTGAAAAGAGGTGTGGGTAGTCCTTCGGCATACTTAGAGTCTACCGAAGCTATCCTCATTATTCGAATTGTTTATCTCCTTTCATTTAAACTAGCTTAGGTTGTAATACATGAACTTGTTTTAGAAGCGTGTTTCAGAAGTTACAAAATATAGAGTACGTGGAATAGGTTCGAAAGTTACGGCAGAAATCTATTTGGCATGCCTTTCACCATTAATACTCTCCAAAAAATTGAAATAGGCTAACTTAGCGGGTTTTAAATTTCTTGTTCTTAATTGCTCATCCAATTCTAGTCGTTGAAGTAATCTTCAGAGATAGGTGTCCTTTTCCTTCCAGCTTGAAAAGTCTTCTTCTCAAATCTGCCTAACTCTTTGTCGGCTTTTCATAGTAAGAATTCTAACTCAAATTTGCATAACCTTTTCTTTGTTGTCTCGGCTATCAAATTTAGGAACTAAGGTATTCGATGCTCTAGTAATACAGGGGCATTTAGTGCTCTGTGAAGCTCCATCCTCTATCCTAGTCCTCGACGATCTATGTCGAAATCGGTAATTACTCTTCCTTACTCCCGGTTATCATTCTTTGCCTCAGCTGCGTTCCTCACACATTCTTCAGCTATCCGGCTCTTATTCACAAGTTCGGAAAACACCTGAAAGAAGAGGCTAAAGCAGTATCCACTGAACTTAGTCCTCCAGAACAAGTTGTTGAACTCAATCAGCAATTACTTTTTATAACAAAACAATTAGCAAAATTTAAGGAAATGCTACAAGACGCTAAAAACGCTAACAAGAATATGGAAGCACAATTGGATCAGACAAGACAACATTTATCTAAACAGATAACAGAAGAGTGTCAAGCTGTTCATTTAAGGAGTGGGAAGACATTGAATGTTTCAACTCAAGGCAACAGGAAGCCAAGAAAGGAACAACTGACAGAGGATGACCAACCCACTACCCAAAATCTCTCTGAGGATAGTAAGAGCCCAGAGAGGAATGATTCTGGCGTTCAAACGCCAGAAAAAGGTGAAAAAGTGGCGTTAAACGCCTAGTGAATAGCCAATTCTGGCGTCCAAACGCCAGAAAAGGGTGGCAATCTGGCTTACAGCCCCCAATTCTGGTGTTCAAACGCCAATGAGGGATCAGACACCTACAAGTGCTAATAACAACCCCATTAAGCAAGCTTCTCCAACCACTTCTGTAGGTAGTAACCTGCAGCAACTAAGGTTGAAGACTATAAAGCCAAGATGCCTTATCCTCAGAAACTCTGCCAAGCGAAACAAGATAAACAATTTGCCCGCTTTACAGACTATCTCAGGACTCTTGAAATAAAGATTCCATTTGCAGAGGCACTTGAGCAAATACCCTCTTATGCTAAGTTCATGAAAGAGATCTTAAGTCATAAGAAGGATTGGAGAGAAACTGAAAAAGTTTTGCTCCCTGAAGAATGCAGTGCAGTCATTCTGAAAAGCTTACCAGAGAAGCTTAAAGATCCCGGAAGCTTTATGATACAATGCACATTAGAGGATGCTTGTACCAAGACATCTCTATGTGATCGTGGGGCAACTATCAACCCGATACCTACATCCACTATCAAAAAGCTTGGTTTGACTAATGAAGTTAAACCAACCCGGATATGCCTCCAACTTGCTTATGGCTCCACTAAAATTCCATCAGGAGTAATTGAGGACATGATTGTCAAGGTTGGGCCATTTGCCTTTTCCACTGACTTTGTGGTGCTGGAAATGGAGGAGCACAAGAGTGAAACTCTCTTTCTAGGAAGACCTTTCCTAGCAACTGGACGAACCCTCATTGATGTCCAAAAAGGGGAGGTGACCCTGAGAGTCAATGAGGATGAGTTTAAGTTGAATGCTGTCAAAGCTATGCAGCATCCAGACACCACAAACGATTGTATGAGCGTTGATATTATTGACTCTCTGATGAAAGAGTTCAATATGACTGAAAGTCTCGAATCAGAGCTAGAGAACATTTTTAAAGATATTTAGCCTGATCTGGAGGAACCAGAGAAAACAAAAGAACCTCTGAAAACACCTCAGGAAGAGGAGAAGCCTCCTAAACCCGAGCTCAAACCACTACCACCATCCCTGAAATATGCATTTTTGGGAAAGGATGACACTTTTTCCATGATCATAAGCTCTTCTTTAGAGCCACAGGAAGAGAAAGCACTAATTCAGGTGCTAAGGACACACAAGACAGCTCTTGGGTGGTCCATAAGTGATCTTAAGGGCATTAGCTCAGCCACATACATGCACAAGATCCTATTGGAGGATGATGCTAAGCCAGTGGTTCAACCACAGAGGCGGCCTAATCCAGCCATGAAGGAGGTGTGCAGAAAGAGGTCACTAAATTACTAGAAGCTGGGATTATTTATCCTATTTCTGATAGCCTCTGGGTGAGCCCTGTCCAAGTTGTTCCCAAGAAGGGAGGAATGACAGTGGTTCATAATGAAAAGAATGAACTGGTTCCTACAAGAATAGTAACAGGGTGGCGTATGTGTATTGACTACAGAAATCTTAATACAGCCACTAGAAAGGATCATTTTCCTTTACCATTCATAGACCAGATGCTAGAGAGACTAGCAGGTCATGAATACTACTACGTTTTGGATGGCTATTCATGTTACAATCAAATTGCAGTAGATCCTTAGAACCAAGAAAAAATAGCATTCACGTGTCCATCTGGAGTATTCGCCTACAGAAGGATGTCATTTGGTCTGTGCAATGTACCTGCAACCTTTCAGAGATGCATGCTCTCTATCTTCTCTGATATGGTAGAGAAATTTCTGGAAGTCTTCAAGGATGAATTCTCAGTATTTGGAGACTCGTTCAGCTCCTGTCTTGACCATCTAGTACTTATTCTGAAAAGGTGCCAAGAGACTAACCTGGTTTTAAACTGGGAAAAATGTCATTTTATGGTGACTAAAGAAATTGTCCTTGGGCACAAAATTTTGAACAAGGGAATAGAGGTGGATCAAGCTAAGGTAGAGGTAATTGAAAAATTACCACCACCTGCCAATGTTAAGGCAATCAGAAGCTTTCTGGGGCATGCAGGATTTTATAGGAGGTTTATAAAGGATTTTTCAAAAATTGCAAAACCTCTGAGTAATCTGCTAGCCGCTGACACACCATTTGTCTTTGACACAGAGTGTTTGCAGGCCTTTGAGACCCTAAAAGCTAAGCTGGTCACAGCACTAGTCATTTCTACACCAGATTAGACTTTACCATTCAAACTAATGTGTGATGCTAGTGACCAGGCATTAGTGCAGTATTAGGACAGAGGCATGACAAGCTTCTGTATGTTATTTATTATACTAGTCGTGTTTTAAATGACGCGTAGAAGAATTTCACAACCACAGAGAAGGAGTTGCTTGCAGTGGTTTATACCATTGACAAGTTCAGATCTTATTTAGTAGGAACAAAAGTGATTGTGTACACTGACCATGCTGCTCTAAAATATCTCCTCACAAAACAGGTTTCAAAATCCAGACTCATAAGATGGGTGTTGCTTTTGCAAGAGTGTGATATAGAAATAAGAGACAGAAAAGGGACAGAGAACCAAGTAGCTAACCACCTGTCCCAGATAGAACCAGTAGCAAGAGCATCCCTCCCTCCTACTGAGATCTCTGAAACCTTTCTGGATGAGCAATTGTTTTCTATTCAGGAAGCACCATGGTTTATAGACATTGCAAACTATAAAGCTGTGAGATTCATACCCAAAGAGTACAGTAGGCAGAAAACAAAAAAATTGGTTTCTGATGCAAAGTACTACTTGTGGGATGAACCATATCTCTTTAAGAGGTGTGCAGATGGAATAATCCGCAGATGTGTACCTAGAGAAGAGGCGCAGAAGATCCTATGGCACTGCCATGGATCACAATATGGAGGATATTTTGGAGGTGAGCAAACAGCCACAAGGATTCTCCAATGTGGCTTCTACTGGCCTACTCTCTATAGAGACTCCCGAGAGTTTGTACGTAACTGTGACAGTTGCCAAAGAGCTGGTAATCTACCTCACGGTTATGCCATGCCTCAGCAAGGGATCTTAGAGATTGAGTTGTTTGATGTATGGGGTATTGACTTCATGGGACCTTTTCCACCATCATATTCAAACACTTATATTCTGGTGGCAGTAGAGTATGTATCTAAATGGGTAGAAGCAATTGCAACACTCACCAATGATACTAAGACAATGTTGAAATTTCTCCAGAAGCATATCTTTAGCAGGTTTGGTGTCCCTAGAGTACTAATCAGTGATGGAGGCACTCATTTCTGCAATAAACAGCTTGACTCTGCTCTGATCCGATATGGAATTAACCACAAAGTGGCAACTCCATATCATCCACAGATAAATGGACAGACTGAAGTCTCAAATAGAGAACTAAAATGAATCCTAGAACGGACTGTAAGTACCTGTAGAAGGGATTGGGCAAGAAGTCAGGATGATGCTCTGTGGGCATACAGAACCGCATTCAAGACTCTTATAAGGACCTCTCCATACCAGCTTGTGTATGGAAAAGCCTGTCATCTGCCAGTGGAACTGGAACACAAGGCCTACTGGGCAACCATGTTCCTAAACCTTGATGCTAAGGTAGCTGGAGACCAGTTGAATGATCTAGAGGAGTTCAGACTCAATGCTTTTGAAAATGCTAAAATTTACAAGGAGAAAGCAAAAAGGTGGCATGACAGAAAGCTGTCATCTAGAGTCTTTGAGCCAGGACAGAAGGTTCTGCTATTTAACTCTAGACTCAGAATGTTCCCTGGGAAACTGAAATCCCGGTGGAAGGGACCATATGTGATTACAAGTGTGTCACGATGTGGATATGTAGAGCTTCAGGATATTGACTCTGACAAAAAGTTCATTGTTAATGGGCAGAGAGTCAAACATTATCTTGAAGACAATGTTGAGCAAGAATACTCAAAATTGAGACTAAATTAAAGCTCAGTAAAATCCAGCTAAAGACAGTAAAGAAACGCTTGTTGGGAGGCAACCCAGCCATTAGCAGAAATTAGATGTTTTGAGTTTATTTAATTTTGTTATTCATGTTTGATAATACATTTCGGTAAATAATTCATAAAAATGAAGGTTCAGAACATAAAGCAGAGGAATCACAGAGAAAAAGAGCTCACTGGCGTTAAAACGCCAGCAAAGAGGTATTTTGGGCGTTAAACGCCAAAATGGCTATCATTCTGGGCGTTTAACGCCAGTAAAGATACCATTCTGGGCGTTAAACGCCAGAATGGGCAGCATTTTGGGCGTTTAACGTCAGAAACAGCAGCATCCTAGGCGTTCAGAAAAATGCCCAGTGATGAAAGTATTTCTGAAGTTTAACGCCAGTCAGGGTACCTGTCTGGGCGTTAAATGCCCAAATTGGCAACCAGATGGGCATTTAATGCCAGAATGGCTATCATTCTGGGCGTTTAACGCCAGAACAGCAGGGGGAGGTAATTTTATTTCCAATTTAGTTTTTTTTTCAAATTTTCATGTTTTAATTCATAATTTTCTACATAAACATGTTTCAAATATTCATTCTCTAATATCCATTTTCAAAAAAAAATTAATCTTATTAATTCTTTTTCAATTCTTTTTCAACACATTTTTAAAACTCATCTTTCTTTCCAATTTCTTTCCAAATCTTTTTCATTCTTTCATATTATCTTTTATTTCTTACTTGCATCAACAAAAATTCAGATTTCACCTCCTCATATCTTTTTCAAATCTTTTAAATTTTAAAATCTTATCTTTTTCACATCATGTTTATCTTTTTTTCAATCATATATTTCTATCTTTTCTTCTCTAAAAATTCGAACCCACCCCCTCCCTTTTAAATATACATTCGGCCAACCTTCTTAACCCATTATTCGAATATTTCTCTCCTTCTATTCCCCCTTTCTTTTCTTTTTCTTGAGGACAAGCAAACCTCTAAGTTTGGTGTGATTTTCCGTGATCAAGATCATGGCCCCTAAAGAAAAACAAACCACTCTAAGAGGCAAGAAAGAAAATAATCCAAAACCTTGGATACATGAGAGGTTCTTCATCAAAGAACATGCAGACCATTACTTCAAAATTGTATGCCAAAGATTAGTGATCCCGGAAGTCAAGTTCAATCTAAAAGAAGATGAATACCCGGAGATCCAAGAGCATATTTGAAACAGAGGCTGAAAAATCCTGGCTAATCCTGAGATACATGTTGGAAGAAACATGATCCATGAATTCTATGCAAATCTGTGGATGACAGATAAGCAAAGAATGGAGGGGACTGCCTTTCACACCTTTCATACTATGGTCAGAGGAAAGGTTATTTACTTCCACCATGATAAAGTGAGAAAAGTCCTCAAACTTTCTCAACTACAAGATGATCCAAAAATCCTTTAATAGGAGAATGGCTAAAGATAAAAAGCTGGATCAAGTTCTAGAGGACATATGCCTCCCTGGAACCAAGTGGATAACCAACTCAAAAGGTGTTCCAAACCAACTCAAGAGAGGAGATCTCAAACCAGTTGCTAGGGGCTGACTGAATTTCATTGGGCGTTCTATACTTCCTACCAGTAACCGCTCTGAAGTCACTGTCAAAAGAGCAGTGATGATTCACTGTATTATGCTGGAAAAAAAGTGGAGGTTCATCAGCTGATTTCTTGTGAAATTCACATATTTGCAAACAAGGAATCCACTGAGGCCAAATTGGCTTACCCAAGCTTGATTAGTCTGTTATGTAAAGATGCGGGGGTACAGATAGGTGTGGATGAGTACATCCCAGTTGAACGCCCAATCACCAAAAAAGTAATGGATGGACCTCAAGTTCAAGACAACCCCATCAAGAGGAGGGCGCATGAGCTCCTCCCAGATATTCCTCAATTTGACTATTGGGCCCGCTTAGAAGCATCTGTCATCAAGCTGCAAGAAGCTATGGAGCAACTCAAGGAAGAGCAACAGAATCAAAACAGCATGCTTTGCAAACTGCTCAAGGAACAAGAGAAACAAATGGCATGAGCTACAGGAGGTAAAGTGCCAGAAGCTGTCCCTTGAAGAGCTAGCCGTCACACAGATTGAGGGAGCACCTCTCTCTCAAAATAAAGGTTGTTGAGTCCTAACTCTGTGATAACTTCTGTTATTAGAGACCTATTTTAAGAGTTGCATGAGCATTAGTATTAAAGTTGCATGAGCATTAGTATTATTTTTATCAATTCGGGTATAATTTACTCTTCTTATCATCATCAAACATGAATAAAATAGTAATTTTTTTTAGAAGAGTAAGGGTGCAAATATTTTGAGTACAAAATAAGAAAAATTCAAATTATTTATATGTGGTGGCATTAGTTTAGCTCTCTGAATGAATGCATAAATAGTGCGTATTTTTTTTACACTGAAATTTGAGTAGTGTTTAGTTCTTGAAAGAATGAGGTGAACAGAAAAATGTTATTGATAATATGAAATATCATAAAATTGATTCTTGAAGCAAGAAAAAGCAGTGAAGAACACAAAGCTTGCGAAAAAAGGTGAAAAATGAAGAAAAAGAAAAAGCAAGCAGAAAAAACCAATAGCTCTTTAAACCAAAAGGCAAGAGCAAAAAGCCAGTAACCCTTTAAACTAAAAGGTAAGGGTAAAAAGAATCCAAGGCTTTGAGCATCAGTGGATAGAAGGGCCCACAGGAATGAAATCCTAGCCTAAGCGGCTAAATCAAGCTGTCCCTAACCATGTGCTTGTGTCATGAAGGTCCAAGTGAAAAGCTTGAGACTGAGTGGTTCAAGTCGTGATCAAAAACAAAAAGAGTGTGCTTAAGAACTCTGGGCACCTCTAACTGGGGACTCTAGCAAAGCTAAATCACAATCTGAAAAGGTTCACCCAGTTATGTGTCTGTGACATTTATGTATCCGGTGGTAATACTGGAAAACAAGATGCTTAGGGTCGCGGCCAAGACTCATAAAGTAGCTGTGTTCAAGAATTAACATACTAAACTAGGAGAATCAATAACACTATCTGCATGCTGAGTTCTGAAAGAAGCCAATCATTCTGAGTTTCAGGGGATAAAATGAGCTCTAAAGCCAAAAACTATTCAGAAGCAAAAAGCTCTAAAGCCCCGCTCATCTAATTTGAATTTGAGCTTCATTAAAGACTCTAAGATGTTATTGCACCATAATCTTCTTTTTATCCTATTTTATTTGTCTAGTTTCTTGGGGACAAGCAACAGTTTAAGTTTGGTGTTGTGATGAGCGGATATTTTATACGCTTTTTGATAGTATTTTCATATAGTTTTTAGCATGTTTCATTCACTTTTTGTTATATTTTTATTAATTTTTATTCAAAAATCACAATCCTGGACTTCATCATGGGTTTGTGTATTTTTCTATAATTTTAGGTATTTTCTGACTGAAATTGAGGGACCTGAGCAAAAATCTAATTCAGAGACTGAGAAACGACTGCAGATGCTGTTGGATTCTGACCCTCTTGCACTCGAAATGGATTTTCTGGAGCTACAGAAGCCCAATTGGCACGCTCTCAATTGCATTGGAAAGTAGATATCTTGGACTTTCTAGCAATGTATAATAGTCCATACTTTTTCTGATATTTGATGGCCCAAACTGGCGTTAAATGCCAGCCAGAAACTCTTTTCTGGCGTAAAACGTCAGAACTGTCACCAAAACTGGAGTTAAACGCCCAAACTGGCACCCAAGCTAGTGTTTAACTCCAAGAATAACCTATGCACGTAAAAGCTCCAAAGCTCAGCCCAAACACTTACCAAGTGGACCCCGGAAGTGGATTTCTACACTTAGTTACTCATTTTCTGTAAACCTAGGTTACTAGTTTAGTATAAAAACTATATTTAGAGATTCATTTAGCAACTTATGACATTTTTGCATCTCATATTGTATCTTCTACAGCATGAGCCTCTAAACCCCATTCGGCCATGCCTAGACCTTGTTCTTATGTATTTTCAACGGTGGAGTTTCTACACACCATAGATTAAGGTGTGGAGCTCTGCTGTACCTCGAGTATTAATGCAATTACTATTGTTCTTCTATTCAATTCCGCTTGTTCTTGTTCTAAGATACCACTTGTTCTTCAACTTGATGAATGTGATGATCCGTGACACTCATCATCATTCTCACCTATGAACGTGTGCCTGACAACCACCTCCGTTCTACCTTAGATTGGGTGGATATCTCTTGGATTCCTGATACACGATGCATGGTTGATCGCCTGACAACCGAGTGCTCGCCTGACAACCGAGCCAGCCATTCCGTGAGATCAGAGTCTTCGTGGTATAGGCTAGAACTGATGGCGGCATTCAAGAGAATCTAGAAGGTCTAACCTTGTCTGTGGTATTCTGAGTAGGATTCAATGATTGAATGACTGTGACGAGCTTCAAACTCCTGAGGGTGGGGCATTAGTGACAGACGCAAAAGAATCACTGGATTCTATTCCGGCCTGATTGAGAACCGACAGATGGATAGCCGTGCCATGACAGGGTGCGTTGAACATTTCCACTGAGAGGATGGGAGGTAGCCACTGACAACGGTGAAACCCTTGCATAAGCTTGCCATGGAAAGGAGTAAGAAGGATTGGATGAAGACAGTAGGAAAGCAGAGAGACGGAAGGGACCAAGCATCTTCATACGCTTATCTGAAATTCCTACCAATGAATTACATAAGTATCTCTATCTTTATCTTTATGTTTTATTCATATATCACCCATAACCATTTGAGTTTGCCTGACTAAGATTTACAAGGTGACCATAGCTTGCTTCATACCAACAATCTCTGTGGGATCGACCCTTACTCGCGTAAGGTTTATTACTTGGACGACCCAGTACACTTGATGGTTAGTTGTGCGAAGTTGTGATAAAGAAGTGAGATTACAATTGTGCGTACCATGTTGATGGCGCCATTGATGATCACAATTTCGCCCACCAGTTATGCGGAGTTGTGAAAAGTTTGATCACAATTTCGTGCACCAGTGTTTCTAATGGTGCGTGAAATTTGGAAACTCCTTGGATCTTGCATTTTTTTTTGGAAAATTTTTTAGAATAATTACAATACATTCCTTGGTCATTACCATTGTTTCATCTTTCTTCGACATCCTTTTCTTGGATAGAAACTCCTTCATGAATTTATCATAAAGAGGTATTTATTGCAAGACTTATATGAATGGGATATTGATGTGAAACTTCTTGAACACCTCTAAGAATTTGGAGTATTGCTTCTCTTGGTTCTCCTTCTGAAACCTTTGAGGAAATGAAAGTTTTTGTTGATAAGGGGTTAATGTTTCCTTTTTCTTTGAAGTTTCAATTGTTGGTGCATGAATAGTGCTCTCCTTTTCTTATTTTTCTTTTTTCGCGTGGGCTTCCTTTGATGCCTCTGTTTGAGTTTCATTTTTATTGCTAACCACTCTTCCACTTCTCAAGCTAATGACCTTATATTTTTCTCTTAGATTGAAAATTGTATCACTTGAAAAATTATTGGATGGTGGTCTCTCTATGAGTTGCTTGACAATTTGTCCTACTTGCACTTTCAAGTTTTTAATGGATGCATATTGATTTTGGAAGTTGTCTCTTGTGTAACACCCTAGTTACCCTAAGCCTTACCTCTAGTTGTAAAACAAAGATTAATCAAAGGTTACGACAAATCTAAGGCTTATACAATAAAATATATAGAAAGGAGTAGTAATTCTAGAAGCCCAATGAAGAAATAAGCTCAAAAATAGAGTTTCAAAAGCGCAAAACGTTCACACGAAACTACAAGCTTATGGCACAAGATATAGATACAAGATAGAAAGACATATGTTTATATAAGAGCATAATAATCATAAGATACTAGCCTCGGCCTACGAAGTTTAGGCCAACTAGTTATATATTGACATACAGAATTTTTGAAAGTTAAAACAGAATACAATATATCTCTCTCAAAGTTAGTCTCTAAGGCAAAAATAAATACAAAAGTGAGAGAACTAATCAAAATAACCAAAAAGGTAACAAAATGGAGTAAGGTCCTCTGCTCTGCCACCATCAAACAACTCACCAGGGTAAGTTGTGACCTGCATCTGAAAAACAACAACAAAGCATACATGAGAACCTCCGGTTCTCAGTATGGTAACAGTGCCCAGTAATGTAAGATATAAGACTCCGGGACGCTAGAGGCAATCCTAGAACTTTATATTAATCATGAGATTCAACTTAAAGCATAACTAAATATAAAACCATAACTAAACAGGGGTAATCTAACTTAGGAAATTCTAAACTATCATTTCACCGCTGTCCCACAGCGTTCACCGGCCTAACCGCCATGCGATTCCATCGCCACCTACTATCGAACCTCTTCAATCCCAGTAGAAAACACAAGTAACTAAACAAGTAAAGCACAAGTAATTATCAAGTATAACAAGTAAATCAAGAAGCAATTAAGCATGTTATACAATTAGCCATAATATGCAAGTAAACAAAGAAAACAACCATATAGAAGATGCACATGATGAATGTCTGTCTTATTGGTTGTGATATCACATTGTCGGTTCAACTGCCAATCCGACACATTCTCCCGGGATGTTGCCTTTCGGTCACGAATAAAATGGGTACCCCCAGGGATATCGTGCCCGGTACACGGTCTAGGAATATAGTGCCTGCGCACACTCTTGTGATTCCAAAAGGATGAGAGCGGGATACTCAGCCACATACCTCACATTTCAACGTAAGCGGGACGAACCACCGCCCTTATGCCGCCGCCGCGACCTCGACAGGCGGGATTAACCTACCGTCCCTACCAGGCGTATAGCGTCTCAGTAATACCAGTAGAAAAAAATATTTTAGTGGTTTTCAAAAATCCATTTCAGTAAGGCCATCACCAAATCCATAACTCCCCAATTCATCACACCAATCGCCTTTACAACACTCTACCACCTCACTTAACTAATCCACCCTCAGTACTCCAGAAACCTAAAGCTCTATCTTCTAAAATTTTTACCAGAAAATATCTAGTTAAACTCATTTAGGGTATTCTCTATGCTTCAAAGCCTAAAAACAAGTTAAGACACCCTATATAAGCATTACGGAAGTTTACAAGCTTGTCGGAAAGATAAAATGGTTAAAAACAAAGCTTTCATTGAAAAATAGGGCAGTGTGCGTACGCATAGGGTTGTGCGTGCGCACACCCAGAAGAATTTTCACAAAGTGTGCGTACGCATAGAGGTGTGCGTATGCACAGCAGATAAAAATTTTCATTTTAAATGCACGCATAGATATGTGTGAACGCCATCAACAAGAGGCGCTTCCATCGTGCGTACGCACAACTTACAAATTTTACAGGGTGTGTGTTGTGTTTGGTGATGAATGAGATGAATGGGGCTCATTTAATGAACTTATATATGTTGGACTTGGGCCCGGTCCAATCCGTTAGTGTTTTGGGCCCGTTTGGCCCAACTTTGGGCCAAACCTTTAAAATTAATGCTAGATTTTCAACTTTAATTTATTTCTTAAATTTTTCTAATGTTTTTATCTTTCTCGTACAGTACCAGACAGATTGAAGCCGGTATTGCCGGTTAATTTACTAATACGTATCTTTACGCAATTTTTCGAAGAAAATTACTTTTTTTTACTCAGAAAAATCTACTGAGTCCAAATATCATATTTATGTTTTCTAATTAATATTCTAAATTTTTTGATCCTATTTTAGACAATTAAATTATTATTATTATACGTTAGTTAATCGTTAATTATTTCTAGTTCTTACATCTTGTCTCATCCATAAAATTTTATGTTTACTGCATGAAGGTGGAGGTAATTTAGTCTATTGTATGGGTTGAGATTGTTGTTGGTGAGGTGCAATAAATTTATTTGGCTTTCGGTTGTCCTAATTAAAATTGGGTGGTTCCTCCATCCTAGATTACAAGTTTTTGATAAGGGGTCACTAGATGGTAGCTTTTAAAAATTTTTCATGTAATTCACTTGCTCCTCCTTGAACAACTCACATTCTTCCTCCTTGTAAGCTCTTCCACACAAGTTATAACTCACTTGTATAGTCATTGTTGAGACTTGCATGTGTTCTATTTACTTTCTGAGTGAGACAATTTATTGAGACATCATTTTATTCTGTGCCAAAATAGTGTTTGTTCATACCCTGGGTCGAGCTGTCCGACCCGGGATGTTCTACAGACAAAGCAACCGACCTCTTCAGGCTAGGACAACCCGGCCTCTTCTTAAAGAGCTCGGCCAAGTCACAGGAAAGCCCAATAAAAGGGACCAAGCAGAGGAACACGACCCGAATCCAAGGGCGGCCCAAGCCTATAGAGATAAAGGTGGTTCCCTTAAAGATAAGATGACCTCGCTCGAAGATAAAGATAAGATAAGATAACTAACTTATCTTATCTAAGAAGGTCACTCTACGCCATTATAAATATACTGGAGCACCCAAGTATAACTCATACTCTAATACTACTCAATACCTGCTTAATACCCTTGCTAACTTAAGCATCAGAGTCCCTTGCAAGTACCCCCCACCCTCCGGGGACGAAGGATCAGCATTATCACCAAGTCTCACACGTCGGACACCGCGACTCCAAACACTCCCGTAAGATCGGACTCAGCAGCTCCGATTAATTTAAAAGATCTCGTCTGAGATCGACCTCTAGTTTCAGGTAACCCTCGGAACATTGGCGCCGTTGCCGGAGAACCTAGAAGTCATCCCATTACCATGGCGGACGACCATGACAACGATCACACCTCAGATCTAGAAGAAAGAACGCCGCACAAAAACGTGGGCACAACACCAAAGGATACTCCTCAAGTTAATGATAAAAACTCCCCAAAAGAGGGAGCCCTAGAGGCATTCCAAAGTCGGTTAAAGCAACTCGAGGAAGACGCTCTACGTCAACGAAAGGCCGAAAAGGATCTACAAAGAGAAATAAGACGACGCCGGGAATTGGAGAATAAACTCCTAAAACTTGAGGCCGATGTCAAGACTAAAGCCAGCCATCCCACCCCCGAAGATAGCACCTGCAAGGAACAAGATCCATTCACCAGGGAGATCATGAAAACAAGAATCCCAAAAGACTTCAAACTCCCAGACATGACCTTGTACGATGGCACAACGGATCCCAGCCATCATCTCAGCAACTTCAGAAGCAGAATGTACCTCACTGATGCCTCAGATGCAATTCGTTGCAAAGCTTTTCCAACCACTTTAACAAAAATAGCAATTAGATGGTTCGACAACCTCCCTCCTAGGTCCATCTCAAGTTTCGACGACTTGGCTAAAAAATTCCTGGCCAGATTCTCCATCCAAAAGGACAAAGCAAAACATGCTCCGAGCTTACTAGGAATCAGACAAGGGGAGCGGGAAACCCTGCGAAACTACATGGAGAGATTCAACAAAACATGCATGGATATACAAAACCTTCCAACAAAGGTTGCCATCATGGGTCTCATTAACGGTCTGCTAGAATGGCCTTTCAGTCAATCCATATCAAAGAAGTATCTCACATCTCTGAACGAGGTGCAGGAGCGAGCAGAAAAATACATCAACATGGAGGAAAACTCCTGATTAGGAGAGACTTCAAAACCAGGGTTCACCCCTCGGGATAAAGACAAAGATTCTAGAAAAAAAGAAGATCGACATGGAGAAAAAATCAAAAAGTACCACAATTACACCCCTCTTTGGGTGTCTCTTGTGGATGTCTATAGAAAAGTTTGCAACACAGAAAAAATACCACCAGCTCGACCACTCAAAGGCCAAAAAGGAGGAGGAAACCGGGCTGAATACTGTGAATATCATCGGATCCGCGGACACTCCACCAATGAGTGTTTTGATTTAAAAAACGTCATAGAAAAGCTCGTACGAGAAGGAAGGTTAGATCGATACCTGGCCACCCACGAAGATGAACAAAGGAAAAGAAGAAGAGCAGAAGATGTCGGACCTACTATACGATCATCCCGGACACCCAAAAGACACGTCCACATGATACACGGCGGATTTACCGGAGGACGAATCTCCAAGTCATCCCGCAAAAGACATCTCAAAGACATGTATCACGTCACAGAAAGGAAGGAAGCACCCGACATCCCGGCGATCACTTTTACCAAAGAAGACGCATCCAGCATCACATCAGGACATGACGATCCCATGGTCATCACAATTATACTGGAAAACGCAAATCTCCATCGCACACTGATAGACCAGGGGAGCTCTGCCGATATCTTATTCAAAACCGCCTTCGACAAACTCGGCTTGGAAGAAAAGGAACTTAGAGCATATCCGGACAGCCTGTTCGGGTTAGGAGATACCCCGGTTCAACCAATGGGATACATTCTGCTCTACACAACTTTTGGAAAGGGAAGTCAGTCAAGAACACTCAAAATAGACTACATCATCGTTGACGTAAGCTCAGCCTATAATGCTCTAATAGGTCGGACAACGTTAAATCAACTCGGCGCAATAGTCTCGACTCCGCATCTATGCATGAAATTCCCAACCGCAGAAGGAATAGCCACAGTAAAGGCAGACCAGAAAATGGCGCGCCGCTGTTACAACGAAAGTCTAAACCTCAGAGGCAGAGGTGAAGAATTCCACACAATCAAGCTTGGTGGAGCTCAGAGGCGGGAGGAGCTTCGCCCACAACCTGAAGGAGAAATAGAGAAAATCCAGATTGGAAACACCCCGGATCAAATAACCAACATCGGCACACTCCTAAAAGGGGACACAAGAGAATCACTCATACAGTTCCTACGCGATAATGCCGACATCTTTGCGTGGAAGGTCGCAGACATGCCAGGTATAGATCCCAAACTAATGTGCCATAAGCTAGCAGTCTACCCAGGATCTTGGCCGGTACAACAAAGGCGCAGAAAGCTAGGACCAGAACGCTCTCAAGCGGTGGAAGAACAGGTACGAGCTCTACTGGAGGCAGGCTTCATAAGAGAAGTCAAATACCTGCTATGGCTTGCTAATGTCATTTTGGTAAAAAAGTCAAATGGGAAGTGGAAAATGTGCACCGACTATACCGATCTCAACAAAGCTTGCCCAAAAGATCCTTATCCACTCCCAAACATCGACGCACTGGTAGATGCCTCCTCCGGATACAAATACCTCTCCTTTATGGACGCACACTCAGGATATAACCAAATCCCAATGTACCCACCCGACCAAGAAAAAACCTCTTTCTTAACCCCAAAGGCAAATTACTGTTACATTGTTATGCCTTTCGGTCTCAAAAATGCGGGAGCCACTTACCAAAGATTAATGAACAAAGTTGTTTCGGATTACATCGAAAAAATCATGGAGGTCTATGTAGACGATATGCTAGTGAAGACGCAAAATGAAGAGATGTTACTATCCAACCTGACACAAGTATTCAACACCATAAGACGACACGGCATGCGACTCAATCCCACAAAATGTACCTTCGCAGTAGAAGCCGGTAAATTCTTGGGTTTTATAATCACACAGAGAGGAATTGAAGCAAACCCGGACAAGTGCAGGGCCGTACTCGACATGAAAAGCCCGACTTGTATCAAAGAGGTGCAACAACTCAACGGGCGGCTGGCAGCCTTGTCCAGATTCCTGGCAGGATCCGCAATAAGATCTCTCCCCTTCTACGCCACTCTAAGGAAGGGAAAGGAATTTGAATGGACAGTTGAATGCGAGCAAGCATTCCAAGACTTTAAAAAGTTTCTGGGACAACCACCTATATTAAGTCGGCCTCGGAAGGGGGAACCGCTCATCTTGTACCTCGCAGTGGGAAATCGGGCAATAGCTTCAGCACTGGTCCGAGAGGACAACAGCGAACAGCAACCCATATACTTTATCAGCAAAGCATTGCAGGGATCTGAGCTGAACTACCAGAAAATAGAAAAATTTGCTTACGCTCTCAAAATAACATCTTGCCGACTTCGCCCATATTTCCAGTCTCACACCATTAAAGTTCGAACTAACTAGCCCATAAAAGGGATCTTACAGAAAACAGACTTGGTAGGAAGAATCTTGCAATAGGCAGTCGAGCTGTTCGAATTTGACCTTCAATACGAAACTCGGACGGCAATCAAATCTCAATACCTGACCGACTTCATTGCGGAATTTACGAACATACCGGAAGTCCCCACAGAATGGAATCTATACGTGGACGAATCCTCAAATAAAACGGAAAGTGGTGCAGGCGTAATAATCAAAAGCGACCAGGGGACCCAGATCGAACTCTCCCTCAAATTTGGGTTCCCCGCCTCGAATAATCAAGCGGAATATGAGACACTACTAGCAGGTTTGAAGATGGCTAGGGAGGTCAGAGCTCAAAAACTTATCATCTTCAGCGATTCACAGGTAATCACTTCACAAATAACAAGCAGCTACCAAGCCAAGGATCCCACTATGAAAAAGTACCTGGACAAAACCAGGGAACAACTCGGACAACTCGGAGAATATGAGATTCGACACATACCTCGAGAACAGAATGCCTGGGCCGATGCACTCTCAAAACTAGCCAGCACCAAACCAGGAGGTAACAATAGAAACCTTATCCAAGAAATTCTACAGAAGCCATCAATCTCGGAAGAAGAAAAGGTCCTAGCCATAATAGGTCGCGATCAGGGATGGATGACCCCCATAATTAATTACCTCACAACAGAGGCCCTCCCTACAGATGAGAAAGAGGGAAAGAAGTTAAAACGGGAAGCACAATACTATACCATCATAAATAACACTTTATACAAAAGAGGAATTTTAACACTATTGCTAAAATGCATGCCGACTTACAATACTAAGGACATCTTAGAAGAAGTACACAGTGGCATTTGTGGTAATCACCTCGGAGCACAAGCACTCGCTAAAAAAGTACTACGGGGCGGATTCTATTGGCCAACCCTACAAAAAGAAGCCACAGACTTCGTAAAGACATGTTCGCCATGTCAGAAGCATGCCAACTTCCACACCGCTCCGCCCGAGGAACTATCAGCATAACCTCACCATGGCCATTCGCAAAATGGGGACTCGATCTCCTCGGACCCTTTCCCCAAGGATCCGGACAGGTCAAATTCCTCATAGTAGGAATAGACTACTTCACAAAATAGATCGAGGCAGAACCCCTAGCCAATGCCACAGCTCAAAAAAGTCAAAAATTCCTGTATCAAAATATCGTCACAAGGTTCGGAGTTCCATACTCCATCACTACAGACAATGGTACCCAGTTCACAGACGCAGGCTTTAGAAAACTAGCGGTCGACCTGAATATAAAACAACAATTCACCTCTGTTGAGCATCCCCAAGCCAATGGGCAAGCTAAAGCTGCCAACAAAATTATATTAGCAGGGATAAAACGAAGATTACAGGATGCAAATGGAGCCTGGGCAGAGGTGGTCCCACAAGTCCTATGGGCATATCGAACGACCCCACATTCTACAACAAGGGAATCACCTTTCCGATTAGCTTACGGAATGGAGGCTATGATCCCAGTAGAGGTTGAAGAAAGATCCCCTAGAGTGATCTACTATAGTGAAGAAGTCAATCCCTAACTTCAAAGGGAAGAGCTCGAATTACTCCCAGAAGTCCGAGAAAGAGCTCGGATAAGGGAAGAAGCATTGAAACGACGAATGGCTTCCAGATACAATCAAAAAGTAATACAGCGGACCTTCATGAAGAATGACCTCATTCTAATCCAAAATGACATTGGAACAACTCGACCTGGAGAAGGAAAGCTGGCTGCAAATTGGAAAGAACCCTACCGAGTCATGGAAGTGCTAGGGAAGGGCTACTACAGGCTTTCCGAACTCGACGGGCGAGAGCTGCCAAGGTCATGGCACGCATGCAACTTAAGAAGGTACTATAGTTAGGGAGGATAAGGGACCTTGGGACAAGGCACACTCTTTTTCCTGAAAAGGTTTTTTAATGAGGTGCCAGGCCCAAGACCTACAAACTAACCCCTACGTGTATATATTTGCATTTCTCTTAATAAAATTTTTTCAGATTTTCTACAAACGTTCAAGTCATATTATTCTAAAAACAATCATCGCCCGATTATAAAGCTCTAGATCGACAGAAAGTGAAAACCAAATTCACTGTGCAATCACGATAAAAACGAGGGTTAAAACCCAAAATTCTAGAAAAATCGGCAAAAATGAAAATAGAATAATACAAGAAGCTATAGAAAGTGATCCATAGAAAGGACCTGACGAGGTCCTAATAAAATGGATTGCTATAAAATAGCTTAAAGGCTGGCCGACACCTAAAGTCGGCCAGCCCCAATAAACCAAGTTATAAGTAAAGCCCTGGAAAGAGGTCTGGCCAACCCTATAAAAGAGGATTACTATAACTTCGAAGAGCCCGACGTGACGAAGTCGGACTCCTACAAAAGGTTACAAAAGATAATCCCTGAAAGAGACCTGAACAAGGTCCAAGAAAGAGGATTATCAAGTAACTCGACAGAGCCCGACATGACAAAGTCGACCCAGAAAGATAAAGTTACAAAGATAATCCCTGAAAGAGACCTGAACAAGGTCCAAGAAAGAGGATTATCAAGTAACTCGACAGAGCCCGACGTGACAAAGTCGACCCAGAAATATAAAGTTACAAAGATAGTCCCTGAAAGAGACCTGAACAAGGTCCAAGAAAGAGGATTATCAAATAACTCGACAAGGCCCGACATAACAAAGTCGGCCTGGGCAGATAAAAGCTACAAAGATAAATCCCTGAAAGAGACCTGAACGAGGTCCAAAAAGAGGATTATCAAGTAACTCGACCAAAAGTCCGACATGACAAAGTCGGCCCAAGACACAAAACCACAAAGGTAATCCCTGAAAGAAAGGGCTTATTACGATCGATGAGAGCAGCGTCTGGCCAAAGGATCAAGTTAATCATGTCAGATAGAAACTTACGAAGGCGCCAAGACAAGTGCAAACAGACATAATATAGAAACTACCGAGTTACGACAATAAGCTCCAGAGGCCATCAAAGACCAGCCCCGGAAACCCGAGAAATACTTTGTTTTTCAAAACGAAAGTTGCTGAACGAGCAATCCTAGAAAGTGTCAATAGTCAAACAAAACACCATTTACAAAAAGTTCAAACGCCCACAGACCAGGCTATGCACAAATTTATCAAGAATAATCAAAGAGAGTCCAAAGGCTTCCCAGTAGCAACATCAATAGGAGGTGAAGGAGGACGAGTCTGGAGAGACACCGCATCCACTGTCCCATTGCCTCGATTCAAAGTCTGACAGTCAGAATCTGGCTCAACTACGGTCGAGGGGGCTGAAGGAACCGGCATGGTAGAAGCTTTCAGAGGAGGCGCAGGAGGTGGCTCAACATCATCATCGCGATCATCCGGGACAATCTTGCCATCCTTTACTACGTTATCAAGACTAACGAGAGTCAAATCGGCATCAGGGGCAACAATCCGGAACTGCTCCATCAGATTCTCACAGGCGGCAGTCACGCTGCCCACAAGGTGACCCTGGAGCTTGGCATAATCAGTCCAAGCAGTTTTCAAGTCATCACGGAGATGCACCAACTCCCTATAAGTCGAAACATAGCTATCATTGTGCTTCAGTGCCATGTCCTCAGCCAACTTAAAAGAAGCAGCCAAGGCAATAGAGCTAGCCTTCTCACCCTCCAGTTCCTTCTCTACCTTCGCCAACTTCACCTCTAACTCATCCTTCAGACCCTTGATCCGATCAAATTCTGATTTAGCCTCCTCCATGAAGGATTTTGTGGCATGAATCGGGATCCCCTGAACAGTTCAGAAAATAGCCGCACCCATATGTGCCATTTTCACACTACTTTTGGTGATAAAATCCAGATACTAAAGAAGAGACACATCATCCATGGAGAGCCCACCATAGGGGGCAATTTGCTGGTCAACAAACTCGACAGCATCAAAATCTGAAGCATCCAGGTTAAAGAGCTCAAATGTTTTTTGCTTTTTTAAGGGATGAGCACCAGAAGCAGCAACAGGAGTTTGTGGGGGATCTGCCAGTCGAACCCGAGGAGTAGGGATCACCCTACGCGGCCCAGGGGAACTCGGCACGGGCGGCTTCAGGATGGTTTGAGAAGACCCCTCCCCAGCCGCCCTGACCGAGATATTTTGTGCAGCGGCTACCTTCCTAGCCTTTTTAAAAGCCTTCATGGAGTCATTGTTCTTCGACATTTCTGAAAAACAGGAAAGACAGAATCAACAAACAAAGTCATGGAGCACATAGAAAAATAGAATAAACTAAAAACACGTCAGTCAGTACCCAACACATTTCAGACTAAAGATGGGTTCCCCATAAATTTCTTAATATCCAGATGCGGGGGCTCCCCCCAAATATCCTCCAACACACTCACAAAGGCATGTTCGACCTCGTCCAACATCTCCCAAGTATACCGGGACACCATGACATTCTGTTGCCACTCAAGAGGAAAAGCGGGTTCATCATTTTCATCAAGAAAAAAGGGGCGAACACCCTCAACAGCTCAAACTTTAAAGAAATAATTTTTGAAGTCCTTAAAAGACTCGTCATACATGGCAAAGACTTTGTGCCCCTGAGCAGATCTAAAGGAAACCCAAGAAGCTTTCTTTTTTGAAGAGGCCCCAGGCTTGGCCGAAACAAACAAATAGAGGAAATGAGTTAGAGAAGGCTTGATGCCTAACTCTTGACAAAGCAGCTGAAAAATCTTTATAAAAATCTTTATAAAACCCCACGAATTGGGATGAAGCTGGGATGGAACAACGTTACATGACCACAACAAGTCGGTCTCAAAGGCAGAAAAAGGAAAAGTAACGTTCAACTAACTAAAGAAATACTCGTAAGCATAGAAGAAGGGACGCTCCCCCTCGAGTGAAGTGGAAAAACAAACTCTCTCGTCAGAACCAGGCGCTACAAGCTCATAATCCCTCTCCTGGGCATCACTACCACAAACCCTATGATGCTTTCGCAGCTCTATACAAAAATCTGAGTCCACCACATAAATACACAAAAGAACCATAGAATCCACCCAATCAGCCATGCCCTCAGGGACTTGGGAAGACGTCTCAACAATATTTTTGCGAGAAGCCATGAGGCCAACTAGTCCTACAATAAGAAAAGAATATTGGATTACTAAAACACATCTCGGACAACAGCAAAAACAACTCGGCTACACAATCAAGCACGGTATGAGGAACAAAAGGAGACCCAGGACCTACACGAAAGATCCAGGGGCGTCCTTTGGAGGCAACCACAGAACAAGAACTCAAGGGACCTACAAATTCACACCCCAGCAACGACCCTTCATTCTTAACCAGAAACCATCAAGAAATCATCATCTCCGTCAAAAAGAAAAACTATCGACAAAACAAAGCCACCAAAGGAGCAGCCTTTTTTCAAAATGCATCAACTTGTAAAACCCTAAAGGCACTAAACTACCAGGAAATCCAACCGAAAGCATACAGAAAGACGAAAAGAAAATCAGAAACATACATCATAGCGGCAGTCAAGCATAGTGGTACGAAAAGATTCAAGCTTTCCAACAACAACTCAGGAAAAATCAAAACTTTATTGAAGAATCACATTCCAAAGTAAAAACAGAAACGAAGAAAAGGTTCAAACTTTCCAAGCATACAAAATCAAGGCGTCATCAAAAGGATCAAAAGCAAAAGTAGCAGAAATAAAAAGGTGGGGAAGAAAGCAAAACCAACCTGGAAGAACGAAGAAAACTTTGAAAAGCGAGTAGCAGAGAATCGATCACAAAGCAGAAGCACCAAGCGAAGGCCAAAGCTTCACAGAGGGACGAGAAGTGCAGAATAGGAAACGGCGAAAGAAAAGGAAAGTTACAGGGAAAGAAAAACTATCTCTTGAATACAAAAATTTGAAAAGAGAAAATCAAGAGAAACGAACAAATTAATGGGGGCATTAAAAACCCTCGCACATTCCCAAGGAGAACGATAAAGGGCAAAGGCGCGCGCTTTCAGAAAAAATGGAACAGAAACGTTCCGCATTCAAGAAAGAGCTCTACGGAAGATAAAGCGACAAAATGCTCGAGTTCGGCTTTACCCGAGAAGGCTCGAAGCCCTAAAACCAAGACTCAACCGCCAGATAAAAGACCAAGTTCGAGCAGGGGCACTGTTCATACCCTGGGTCGAGCCATCCGACCCGGGATGTTCTACAGACAAAGCGACCGACCTCTTCAGGCTAGGACAACCCAGCCTCTTCTTAAAGAGCTCGGCCAAGTCACAGGAAAGCCCAATAAAAGGGCCCAAGCAGAGGAACACGACCCGAATCCAAGGGCGGCCCAAGCCTATAGAGATAAAGGCGGTTCCCTTAAAGATAAGATGACCTCGCTCGAAGATAAAGAGAAGATAAGATAACTAACTTATCTTATCTAAGAAGGTCACTCTACGCCATTATAAATACACTGGAACACCCAGGTATAACTCATACTCTGATACTACTCAATACCTGCTTAATACCCTTGCTAACTTAAGCATCGGAGTCCCTTGCAGGTACCCCCCACCCTCCGAGGACGAAGGATCAGCATTATCACCAAGTCTCACACGTCGGACACCGCGACTCCAAACACTCCCGTAAGATCGGACTCATCAGCTCCGATTAATATAAAAGATCTCGTCCGAGATCGACCTCTAGTTTCAGGCAACCCCTGGAACAGTATTCAAAGTGTCAAGTTCTATTACTCTTATCTTCATGGTTCTTTTAGAGGAATACAAGTACTGGTTGTTGGCTACAATCTCAATCAATTTCAAAACTTCTTCAATAGTCTTCATATGCATGGATCCTCCAACTGAGAAATCCAATGTTCTAAAAGCATGAATAAGTCTATCATAGAAGATTTGGAGTTGCACCCAATCAGTAAACATATTTGGAGAGCACATTCTCAACATTTTAATATATTAATAAATTTATCTATAAAAAGTGAAATAATATAATTTTTTATTCATAAAAGGTAATTTTTTTTTTTAAACCTAACTTAATCCGAACTCTAAAGTTTTACTCCATCGTTCTCCGATCCTCAATCCACCGCCACCACCACTCAATCCTACCACAATTCATGATCACTCAAAATGGCGGCCTCCCATAATCAGTTGGCAATATGGCAATTTTAGGTATAGCAAACAATTTGCTAAAACGAGTTGATGGAACTCAGATCATGTTTGCATATGATTTCCACGTGCTGCTCATAATCAACAATGGCATGACAACAATTCTACATTTAAATTTAGCACTGAAGCTCTATGTGAACAGTCCAATCACACGCCTAATGTATGTTATTTACTTCTAACTCTTATACCTTTTAAACTATTACTTGCTTAAGTGTCGAAGTCTTTTTGACAGGCACTACTACCATCAATTCGTTGGATTACTTAGGATTGAAAATCCACCATCCACCCTCAAGTTAGTACAAGATCCAAGTTAGCTTTCACGTAAAAAAAAGCCTATGTAGCTGCCTTCGTCGTCTACAACACATTTGTATGAACCAATTTGGATTAGTTGAGTGGTCAGTTTACTCGTTCGTTTAAATAAATGTCAAAAGTTCGAATTCTGTCTTGTATATGCAGCAATCTATTAGCCAACGACAGACCCTTAAATAGAGCTCAGATCCATGACGAATTAATCTTTAATTTATCGAATTGAAAAATAGCATAAACAACCAAAACAAACACTACATTTGTATGTTAGTGTTAAATGTTAAAAATATGTACATATATTAATAATTAATCTTGGAACAATCAATATAAATGCATATATAAGATTTTGACTCTAAAATTGATGAGTACTATTTAGTTCGACCAAAAAACTAAATAATGTTTCTTTCGTTCAAACTTAATTATATATAAATTATAATTAAGAATAATGCAAGTCCTTTTCCAACTAAAAGAACATGGTTCTTAATTAACTAAAAAGAGCTACTAATTATTAGGTCAGTCTTCCCACCGTCCTCATGATTCAATGCATAATGTGATAATGAAATTGAAGGGTGACGGCAGAAATTTGTTTAGGAAACTGTTTGGTACAGTTTCTCAATGGCGGGCCACCGCCCCCAATAGGACTTTGTCTGGGATATTGCCTATAATAATAATAATAATCTTACACTAGGTCCACCTCAATCCATCCTACATACCTCTCAACAGAAGTTCTTATTTATATATATATATATATATATATATATATATATATATATACAACCGTCACTTTGGTACTTTCCTTTTATTTTATGCATAGATATATATATATATTTATCATACAAAAAGTTCACATGATTTTAATTAATTATCAATTATGTAATGTGTATACTAAAATCAGTCACTAATATTAGTCATTAGCTATGAAGCACAAATACGAACATGAATTTGGGATATAACACGACAGGCAAATTTTAAAAAGTTGTCTAACACAGAAACACGCATATATTAATAATATAATATATTTATTAATATTAAACTCATAAATATTTTTAAAAATAATCATATAATATGTATTTCATCCTAAAGTGTATAAAATATTCAAAAGATAAAATTCTAAACTCTTATGTCTTAATAGAGTTAGTAAGAGTTTCGTACATTACATGTAGGAGTAGAAACAGGCCAGGCCAGGCTAAACTTTACTCTTAATAGGCCAGGCCTATAATAGAGTATATTGGCCTTAGCTTGGCCTATAGCCTGGTATAGGCTTTTTAATGAGTACTGAGCCTGATATGTTGTTAAATCTGATCTGGCCTGAAGCCTATTAATAGGCCTGTTTTTTTTTTATAATAATTAAATTTAAGATATAATTTAATTTTTAAAATTATAAAATATAAAATAATAAATTTATGAATAATATTGATACAAAATACACATATATAATTAAAGAGACAAATGGCTGAGTGGATAAAGGTATTTTCATAAGACAAAAGACCCAAGTTCAAATCCTTTAAATAGCATTTTTATTAGTATAATAAAACTCTCTATATATATTTACAAGCTCAGGCTGCCTGACACGCCCAACAGGCTATTTCAAAAGCCTAGGCCTGGCCTTTTAAAGAATATAGACTTTTTTAATAGACTGAGCCTGGGCCTATTTCCTATCAGGCCAGGCTGCAGGCCACCTGGCCTATTTCCAACCATAACTACATGTACACAAAAAAAATATCTAAAGTTCATACTATTTCTCCATCATATATGGTTGATATCTTCATCATTAAAAAAAATCACGCTTTCCAACTCCGGTTCATCAAGAGAAAGGTGAGCAAAGAGAAGCATATACAAAACCAAAAATTAAACAACGGAGAAACATTCTCTCTTACTTGGAATGGAGTAGGCAGACGACGACTGAAGATGCAATGACAGGCAGCGAGCACCGGTGAACAGGGAGCAACGACGACGAGCACGGAGAAAGTGGCGGCGACGACCAAAGGTGTGGAGATTGAGGACTAACACTCATACAGTGACGACAACCGGAGGTGGTGACAGACCAGCAGTGACAAGGAGAAAGTGTGGTGCCAAAGAGGGTGGGACGGCGGAAGGGAACAAATTAGGGACTTAGGGTTTGATCGTTTTACTTTTGTAAAAATTAAAAATCACTAAAGTTCAACTTTTGGGCCGTGTCCACGCTGTGTCTGGGTTGTGTCTGGCAATGTTTTTTGTGTTTTCGGATAGAATATGGTTGGACACAAGAGACAAGCGTGTCAAACGAGTGTCTATGTGCGTTATGTCCAACACACCGATACGGCAACTCAACGAAGTGTCCATGCTTCATAAGCCACCAATGTGTATGTGTGTGTATATATAGTGCATGTGAGATTGAGCTAGTCTAATTTTGCAAGGGCCAAAATTTAATTTTGTAGACTCTAAATTATATTATCCGTGCAGAGATAGAGCTAGTCCAATTTTGTAGGGACTAAAATTTAGTGTATAATTTTAAAAGTTGGTCAGAATCAGTTAGTCGAACTACGAATTGATTGAAAATAAAGTTTGATTTCATGAAAAACTTGCTTCATAAAAGAACTAGATGAAAATCGAAAAATTAGCAAATTTCTAAATTATGAACAAAATAACATCGTTTTAGGTTCTGAGAAGGAAAAAAAGTCAAACACAACTCGAAATGAAGAGAAAAAAAAAACCCTAAAGCTTAAATCTTCCATTCTTCCTTTTCCTAATCATGTTCTACCTTGCTTTCCTCATACTTAACCGTTGCATTCTCTTTTACCACCATTATCGCCTTCCCTTCACTAGCGCTAGCACCTTCCATCCTTGCGTTACTTATCATTGCTATCATTGCCTTTGTTGTCACTGTCATAATCCAGTTAACTTTCCTCATAACCCAGTCACCTTACTTGTAGGTCTTAGGAATAACAAAGTATTTTTTTATGAAGATATGAAAAAAGTTTATTTAAAAAAAATTATGAAATTTTTTCAACATCCATACGAAAAGCAATGTTAAAATGATTTTGTACCTGTTGAAGCAAAGTTCAACTTTAGACCAAGAATGAAATTAAAGTAGGAATCGAGACTAGACCCTTAAGTCTCAGGTAAACTTTGAAAAATGTTGGCCAGACCAAAGAATAGCTTAGCTTGATCATAACATTAGTCGTGAAGGGCGAAGATGAACTTTGACTCCAAGGAAAAAGAAGAAAGCTAGGGCTTTGAGTTTATGTCAAAAGGAATATAAGGCTAATAGTTAATACGAGATAGGTTGAAAGGAAGCTTGAGACTAACAAGCACTACAATAAAAATGACCGTCGAATTTATTGTCAAATTTAGCGTCACAGAATAATGACAGATTTATTAACAGTAAAGATATCGAATTTGTCAGGTTAAATTATTACCTGCAAATTTACATTTTCGACGGTAAATTTGTCGGTAATAATTGGAGAGAAACAACAAAAATAGACGCATAAGTTAGTATTGGATTTGCCGTCGGATAAACCTACCAGTAAACTCAATTAGTAAAAACACTGCATTTTAGTGACCTACAATGGTTTACCGTCGAATTTTTTTACGATAATTTCATCCTAAATTTGAAGCATGAACGTTCTCCCCCTTCTTTTCGAATCCGTCTCTCTCTCTCTCTAACCCTCTCCCTCCCTACCGCTTCGTCAACCCCGCCACCGCCTCCTCAATTAGTCTCTCTCTCTTTACTTTCTTCTTCCACTCTCTCTCTAACCTTCTCCCTCCCTGCCGCTCCATCGGCCCCGCCACCACATCCCCTCCAGCAATCCCTCTCCCTCTCGCCGCCATCCAATTCTTCCAGCCGCTACCAATAACACCAGCCACCACCAATATTCTCCCGTCCACCTTTGTATATGCATTTTCTGGTAAATAAATTTCTGTTTTTGTTTTCGTTAAAGTTAGGATTAATTTAGGTTTTAGTTGTTAATTAGTATAATAATTTAGTTAGAAATAATTTTTTTGTTTAGTAAATTTACAGGTTAAGATAGGATTAGATTAGATTATTAGACTTTTGTGAGTTCTAATGCTGTAATGATGTGATATTGTTGTTGTTGTGCTGTCAGTTTTTAATTGGAGTTGAATTTAGTAAATTAGTGATGCTCAAGTTTGAATACATATACTTCATATAGTTCAAGGTATTCTGTTCAAATAGGCATATTGCTAAATGTCTGTGTAATTAAATAATTAATTCTCTATCATTCTAGTAGTTCTTTATTTTATGCATAGTCACTAAAATTTACTATATTATATTATCCGTTATAATGTATCTATTATAATGTATATTATATGTTAAATATTGCTTATGAATGACTTCTTGAGATCATTTTAAATGACTTATGAATGATTTCTTATTTGTATACGAACAAAATTATATATGTAGTAATATATATTGCTAAATGTTTGTGAAGTTAGAATGTACATTTACCTCTGATTTTATTTGATTTCAACATATAATGTATTTTTTTAACTAAGTTTAACGTAGTTTATTTTGATTAAGTATTTTGAATGTTGTGAATATGTTTAGCAGATTTTTAATTGGTATGTTCTTTACAAACATGACGACAAGTAAATCTTGATGGTCTGTTGTTGGACTAACTCTCAGTAAGTATGTACGCCATATAATATTTGCACCCATGTTGTTGGCCATTAGATCTTTGCTTCAAGCTGTGAAGCTTGATTTCTTAAGACCTAGATCTTGATATCGATTGAAGATTTTCAATGGCCTAGAGAAGGGCCGGAGGGGATTGAATTTATGGCCTCTTTTAAATTTGTACACTTTAACTTCAAACTAGATTTAAATCAGAGTTGCTGATAAGTCTAAAATATTGATTATGCAAGCACAATTTAGTTTTGTCTCTTGACGATTGATCAGTAATAAAGCAAACAAGTTGCTTTTGAATACACTGAGTTGCTGTAACGTCTACGAGATTGATTATGCAGGAGACAATTTCATTTTGTTTCATATCAAAAGAAAACAGAAACAGAATAGAGAAGAGTAAATGACACAGCCATGTATTCTGGTTTAACCACCATGTAGAACGTGACTTACATCCGGTCTCCACCACAACTGTAGTAGAACTTTTACTATCTTTTCAAAAATTTACAAACACCAATTTCCAATTATTCAACTTAATCCTATCAAAGACAAACCAAACTTCTAGTTAAGTTTGATTTAGCTAGGTTCACTCTTAGACTTTCAACATCTAAGTGCTCATCCAACTTAGTAAGAGAATCCCCTCAGTATCATAAATACAAAACAATACATACAAAAGAGATTGAAATAATTTTCTGACTTTTCTCCATGATTACTTTCTTTACATTTTCTCTCAATGGCTTTGACTAATATCTCACATATTTGCATTTTTCCATTGATTGAAAAGACAAAGAAGAATAAAATTGAAGAATAGAAAATTCAATGTAAAATCATGAAGAAAAAGAAGGTATAACTAGAAAGCTATGAAGACCCAAACAGTGTGCTAACTCTACTTACTTCAATTTTTAGCCGTTTATTCTTATAGCTTCCAAAACTTGAGTTTAGTTGAACATCTTTGACTTTGTTCTTCTTTCTCATAAATCATATTAGAGACGCAAATAAGAGATGAGACAACAGCAATAATTTCATGGATTATAGAGTCGACTTGAATCTTTACCTAGTTGTTTCTCTTTTTTCCTTTTTCTTTTACTTCAAAAATTTGAACTATTGACCTTTCATATATAACAGAGTAAAACAACTTCTATTTTTTTTCTTGCCCAAAAATGTGCAGTTAAAAGATGGTAACTTCAACAAGTTAGAGTGATTCTATAAAGATGACAGATTTCTTCTTTGTTTTGCCTCTGAACCAAATCTAATTTGATTTTTCTCTTTTGCCTTCAATCCTTGACTTTTTCCTCTTTTTCCCTTTTGGTGCACAAGTTTGGTGATCCACCTTTTTTCACTTTGCTTAAACCTAATCTGAACATACCTTTTTGCTTGTGAAACATCTTTTTCTCCTTGATTTAAAGTTAGTCACATGGGTTATGGTTATAAGAGAAAAGTAATTGCTTGTTTAGAGAGTTGAACACTTAATTACAGGCCAAAGAAGGGAATAAGTGCTGTCAAGGAAGCTTTGGACTAGTTTTTGAACATTTTATTTTTCTGCACAATGAACACATTACTCACATTTTTCGGCTCTCAACCCAACCACTAATGTTTGTCCTCATCAATTTATTGTTATTTTTCTTTAAACTCAACAATGTTTTAGAGTGAAAGCTATGGACAAATGAGTAAATACTTCTTTCAAATTAAAGTATCATCTTATGGTACTGCATTGGAAGCTTATTTGGTTAACAATAATGTGTGGAAGAAACTGAGTGTCATGATCTTGAAGTCTGTAACAACTTCGTGAAGCTCAACCACTAGTGTCCACACCTTGCTATGATAATTTAAACCTAGATGATAATTCTCCTTCAGTGAAGGAGGAGCCACCAAAAGTAGAATTGAAATAGATTCCTAGTCACTTAAATTTATCTTTCATGGGGGAAAAAAATCTTCATGTTATACTCGGTACATTTTTAAGTGACTTGGAAGAAGGAAAGCTGCTTAGAGTTTTGAAGGGCCACGAAGATGCTATTGGATGGAAAAATTCTGATTTACAGGAAATTAGTCCTACCCTCTGTACACAGAAGTTTTATGAAAGGCAACTACAAACTACATGTTCAACCCCAACAGTGAAGAATGTAGTAAAAACATGTTGTCAAGGTTAGACCTGTGCAGGTTGTACCAACAAAGAGAGGAATCAGTGTGGTTAAAAATAATTACAATGAACTCATTCCGAACAAAACAATTAGATGATGATGTATGGTCATTGACTACAGAAAATTAAATGATGCAATCAAGAGAAATCATTTTCCACTTTCTTTATTGACCAAATATTGGAAAGAATTACAGGTTTGTTATGCATAGTATTGTTTTTTTTATGGTTATTTTGGTCATAACCAGATTTACATAGCTCCAGAGAATCAAAAGAAAAATACTCTCAGTTATCCTTTTGGCAAATTTGCATGCCGAAAGATGCCTTTGGATTATGAATGCCCCTACCAGTTTTCAATGATGCACAGTAATTATGAACCACTTTTCAACGATGCAATGGGAAGATAATCAAGATTATTATAGACCAGTAATTATGAACCAAATTCACCCTCAAAATATAGAATTTATATTAAAACAGAAGTAAGATTTTGTTTATCATTAACTAAAAGAAAACCAATCCCAAAACGTGGGGCAAGAATCAGAGGTTCACTGCTTAAAGAACTTATGCAGATAGCAGTACCAAAGACACAAAAGTATCTGAGAATATGCCTGACATCACAAAAACATAATCCAATAAATATGCCACAGATTAAAAATAGAATCAGTCCATAATTTGTTCCGTTTTCCTCCTCATCTAGTCTTCTCATATTAGCTACCCTGAGTCTCTGATCCCAAGTAACAAAAATAACGCTCTCCCCCAGATCTAGCATTAATTTATCAAAAAATATTTTGATAAATAACAAAATCGCTTTTATAATATCAAATGTGTATGTCTTTAGTCTTTACCATGCCATTCTAAAAAGAAAGATAAAAAATTTCAATTTAGCAGCCAATCAATCTGAAAGAAAATGTACCAGATCATTATATAATTGGCTAAAATTAAATATGGTCTGCTGTAATTGAACCAAAAAGATGACACTGGCCGAAGAACTAAAATCTTTTCAAAGAAGAAGTATTAAAGAGATTAAAAAATGCTTTCTACACAGCAAAAATCAATTACCGTGTATTTGTATATATTTACATGTGTTGTTTTATACGTTTTCAATATATTTTATATTTCAAATATGTATTCTACACGGGAAACTTATTTGTGACTAATATTTTGTGTATATGTTAGAATGTTCACAACATACCACATAATGCAATTCCTAACCTTTGTCCATATTACCTGAGTAATGAGCTTTTACTTGCTCTTTGTTTTAAATACATTATATGATATAATTTGGATGACCATTCATGCGGTCAACGTAAAAGATAGTTATTTTGCTGACGTAACATTACATAATTGAATGTACGTGTAAAACTGTTTTACACTGACAGGTCATTAAAATTACATTCTAATAATAAATATATAAAAGAATATCATGTGCAGTTTTAAAACCAGCATTTTTGGAGCAAGGCAACACCTTCCAGATTATAGGAAAAACTGCAAACAAGATATTGCAAGACAGTTATGAAGCCCATAGTCAAAGGAGAGATGGGATTTCAAACATGAGAAACTACTGGTCAAGACAATTGAGGAACAATCAACAATGCATAGAACAAAGTCCTGTTCAGAAAGATGTATAACTAGGAACCTGAAGGATTTATAGCAAAAGACATGATGGGAAAGATAATTATAGGAATATTCTAAGAAGGTAGTAGGTGCCATAGGCATATGTTCTAGAATAGGTGATGTGTCCTAGTAGTAGAATGTTTTAGGGTCTTTTAGGTTCCTATAGAATGTAATCTTTTATGTTGAATAAAATGGAAAAGAAAAATATTTAGCTTTAGTGTAGTTTTTAGGAGTAGCTTTAGCATATCAATTTCCTTATGAAGACAATTGCAGAACTAATCCAACATTTGAAACAGCATGTTGTTATATGACAACAAAAGTTAATCACGAGCTACATGAAATCAAAAGAGAGGGGAGGGGAGAAAGGAACGAAAGATAAAGAGGGACTCACAAAATAGCGGCTCTTATATTCAATGAAGAGAAAATGGCAATGGAATCTCCAGCAGCCTAAACATCAACAATGAAATTAAAACAAGTAGAATAATGACAGAAACCCAAGAAGTAACCATAGCTAAAAGCAATTAAAACTTACCAATGGAACTTGGTTGAAGTGAGCCATGATAAGGGTTGTGCAAGCAGCTGTAAATCAAATGCATTGGAGTCATGGTTTTTTAGATTGAATTTTGAACTAAGATTTATCTTGGAAACTAATAAGAATAAAGACTATACTTGCTCTTACCCATAATACCAAGGTATTAGGATTTATCTTATGGATGGAATAGTTTAAGTAATGGAGTGAGTAAGATGGTTTGGCATTTCATCAAGGGAAGGTGTTTGTTTCAGTGTTTTATGAAGAAGGAACATTATGCATGAGCAGTGATTGGAGCTACAGACTACCGGTGTGACAAAAATGGTAGAGCTGCAGCTTGGATGGGAACCTTGAGATGTGTTCCCCTCTCAAAAGTGGTTCTAAGGAAATTACCTTCAATGCTGATTGGAAAACTTCTCCTCCAAAATTATTAATCTCTGCACAAGAATGTACTTGAAAACAGCTCAGTTATGACAAAAGTTCTCTCAAAGTCACTTTTAAGGCACATTCACATGACCGTAATGATCATTTGTTTACATGTAACTTAAAAGAATTTTTATACAGTAAATGCCAACTAAATTTTGAAAAACAAAAAGTAACTATAGTACTTGGGAGGTTTATATATTTGAGATTACATCAGTCTGAGCAAGTTATGTGCAAAAGGCATCTACTTTATGGACAATAAAAAGGATCTTTTGATGTACAAATTCTAGCAACTATACTCACCAGTACAGAGGCTTTGCTTTTCAAAGACACTCGAAGGAGGTTAGTAACAGTTAGAACAATCGAAAACCTATAGTTGCAGTCACCATAGAATGACCAACTACCAGTAGTCCATACAAGAACATGAACCATGCTCAAAATGGTGAAACCGCTTCCTGTCCCTGATAGTTATCTTGCGATTGTAAATCTTTGATATTAATTTCATGGAGGAATGACAATCTTTACAAATTCGCAAGTTTTTCACAATCTGAAGTGGGGTCTTTGGTGTTGTACTGATTAAGCCAAAGGCAACTGCAATCTTCTCACTGTGGTAATGCAGCACACTTTCTTTATGTGTCTCATCCATCTTAAGCAAGACTTGTGTGGTATCTGGCCTATAACCTTCAAAATTTAATTTGTTCGAAATTTCCTCCAACATTGAGTGTATTTCTTTGGCACTAGGATGGGAATCATCTTCAACAAGAAACTCATGAATAACACCATCAATCTCGATCCAACTGCATCCAGGGTCTTTCCTTATGTCTAAGTCTTTCATCATCAACCTCACCTCTGCAACTGCATCCCAATCACCAGATGAGGCATATATGTTCGACATAGCCACATATGCCCCACTATCGTGTGGAGCCAGTTGCATTAAAACCTCTGCTGCACGCCTTCCAATTTCAACATTCTTATGTACCTTACAAGCACCAAGCAATGCCTTCCATATGACATCATCTGATTTTATTGGCATGTTCAATATAAGTTCTTTGGCTTCTTCTAGATATCCAACACGTCCCAAGAGATCAACCATGCATCCATAGTGCTCTATCCGAGGCACAAACCCCACATTAACCATATGATTGAAATATGATCTACCCTTGTCTACTAACCCTGCATGGCTACAAGCACTCAAGATGGCTATGTATGTTACATCACTAGGGGATATGCCACTTCTTTCCATCCTCGCAAAAAAATCAAACACGTCCTTGGCTTTACCATGCATGGCTAGACCACCGAGTATAGCATTCCATGTTATCACATTACTCTTAGGCAGACTCTCAAAGACCTGAATGGCCTTCCCAATGCTCCCACACTTTGCATACATATCAACTAATGCAGAGCCAAGAGCATCATCAATCTTAATCTTGTTCCTCTCTGCATACAAATGCACCCATTTCCCCAGTTCAATGGCCCCGAGCCGTGAAATTGCAGGCAACACGCTGACCAAAGTCACCCGGTTCGGGAGCAAATCCTCCATCTGCATCCTATGAAACAATTCTATGGCCTCCGAAAAATACCCATTTTGTGCATAGCCGGAAATCATTGCATTCCAAGAAACCACACTCCTTTTATGCATCCTGTCAAACAACTCCCTAGCAGCCGTAAGGTTCCCAACTCTCACATACCCATCAACCATCACATTGCACAGAACCACAATACCTTCCTCCCTCCTCTTATCCCTCATCACTTTGTTCATATAATCAACACCATCAACACTCCTGCGAAACAAAACATGGGAATCCTCCATATTCCCGCACATCACATACATCCTTAGCAGATTGCTAACCACAAACTCATCACCAGAAAATCCAAACTTCACAACCAAACCATGAACCTGCTTCCCTACCTCCAACCTGGTCAACACTGAACAAGCCTTCAACACAGAAGGGAAGGTGAACCTGTTGGGTTCCACCATCCCATCAGACACCATATTGCAGAAAAACAGCAAGGCATGCAGTGGCCTATCATGGGTTTCAGCAAGTGCTCTTATCAACGTGTTCCAGGCAAAGCAATCTGGTTCAGGCATTTCATCGAACAACGAGAGGGCATAGTCAATATCACGAAAATCAGAGGTTGCAGACTGCCTGAGAAGCTCTGTTGCCACAACAGGTTCATGGTTTTGTGCTGTTTTGATGAGAAAGGCATGCACTTGCTTCAATTCTTGCATGCTTTGGCATGTCCTGATTTGTGTGAGGAGCAACTGTGAATGATGAGGTGTGCTGGTTTTGGGGTGCAACAGCGGTATGTTCATGTTTATGGATGACATTAACGTTGGAACTTAAAGAGGATTATGGTTTTGGTTTTTGGTTTGGATATACCCCTTCCCTTAATCGTGGCTCCACTGTTGGTTGTGTCAAGAGCAAGGTTCTGAAAACCGGACCGGTCATCAAACCATTTTAGTCACTGGTTTATTGGTTCATTGGTCTAACCGGTCTAACCGAGGTTCAACCGGAAAAACTATTCCATAATAAAATAATAAATAAATTATAAATAAACATCCTAAATATCTTTCAAATTTAAAACCCTACGTAAAATATCACCAACTAAATGTAATTAATCATCAAAATATGCAATAACTTGCTGCAAATTTGTTGACAATTAACATAATTATACTTCCATTAAAAATAGCTGAATTGAATTACAATACACAAGTTAAAGATAGAGAATATTGTCTTAATGTAGCTAAGTCAAAAAGTAAAACAAAAAATGATAGTGTTGCACAATAAACACACAACAGAGCCCGAAACAAACACACAACACAACAGAGGCTGAAACAAAAACACAACAAAGCCTGAAACAAAAAGAATCCAACACGGAGGAGGGGTAGCAAGTCGGCGGAGATCAAGAACAGGGACAGTGCAACCAAACAATGAAAACAGAATTTTGTTTATATAACAAAACAATCAAAACATGAATCATACAATCACTAATTGCAAATTTTTTCTTCATAAGAACAGAACAATGAAAACATGAAGCATATAATAAATCAAAAGATCACCAATTGTAAATCTTTTAATAAGAACAGAAGTTAGAACAATGAAAAATGAAGAAAGATTAGTAGTTTTCAACCCAATTTTAACAAAGCTCATCCCAATGATTAAAAACAAAAAAAAGCAATGAAGGAACAGTGAATCAATAACACAGGCAGTGCAAATTCAAGAAACTTTAATAAAATTTAACTACAGAAACAGACAGTAAAGCAGTAATAGAGTTATCAATTAAAAATTTATCATCAAATACATTCAGTGAGCAAAACCAATCAACCAAGTACTGACTGGGCATTCAGAAAAAAAATCAAAAGAACATTTAAATCACAGCAAAAACACAACAACAATAGGAACATTTAAAACAAAGCAACCCCAAAAAAAATCTAAAAATCACCATTGCTGAAAACAATGATTTGATCCGTGTATGCTCAGAATTAAAAGCTAAGCTTACAGGAAAGCGAAGAATACCAAAACCAAAGAACCTTCAATCACAGCTTAAATCAAGAACAGAAAATCACAAAAAAAAGTAACAAAAGAACAACAGAACAACAACACAAGAACAATTAGCAAATTAACAAATTCACAATAACAGTTAAAATTTACCAGAAGAACACTAATGCAAGTGGAATCATCATGCTAATATGTTTTCTGCAAAGATGCTATTTGTGCAGCTAAAATTTCCTAATTATTAATATCTAATTATTCTAATTTGACATGCAATCAACTTACTGAGTTTCTAAAAGCTAGAAATTATAAAACCAACCAGAAGAATGGTTAAAGCATTTCATCAAACATGCTGAGTGCGGTAAAATTAAAACAAAATAAGAGAATTCAAAGCTTAATATCAATGTGATAGAGAAGAGAACATAACTATTGTAAGTTTAATTCAGTCTATGAAATAATTCAAACCAATACCAAATCAAATAGTTACTTATTGTAACAGAAATCAGAAGTTGCAGAGTTTGAAGCAGAGTATTGGTGTTGTGTGAGTGTATTGTCTGGTGGCGGGTTTAGGGAACTCACGGCGGCGACAAAAGAGAGCAGTTCGACGGCTAGGTGGAGCGCGCGGGTTGGTCGCAGTGTTTGAAGCAGAGCAACGTGGCTTCCAGACGAACACGAATGCGAACTCGAACGGTGAACGGCGAGTGAACGCGAACAGTGAACGCCGAGCGAACGTGAACGGCAAAGAACGCAAACGAAGACGACAGCTGAACGAAGACGCGAACTTGAACGGCAAACAAACGGCGACGGAAGCGCGGCTAAGCAGACAAAGACGATGGACGCCGAGCTCGAGGAAGCAGCCGCGATCGGTGACAGCGAACAGGGGTTGAAGACTTGGATCACGAGGGAAGCTAGATAGACGGACGGATGGCGAACTTTAAGTGCGACGGACGCGGCAATATGCCACTCCTTGCGGCGGTGGTGTAGGCTTACAGTGCTAGGGTTTTTTGGCTGGGGTTGTGTGATTTCTTTCTGAATGAAAGAAAGGGGGAAAGGGAGAAAGAAACGAAGGAGCTTCCCATTTTGTGTAAACCGGGCGGATTCTGGTTCGATTCAACCGACGGGTTCTTGTCCGGTTCAACGGTTTTTCACCGATTTTCTACACTAGTTTTATATATCTGACCGAATTGCTAATATTGTCGGTTCGCAATTAAACCGGTCCGATCAGCCGGTCCAATCCAGTTTTCAGAACATCTTATCAAGAGTTTCTACGACAAAATTGTATTATGTTCTTAATAAAAAATAAAAGGTGAAAATGGAAAATATGCTATTTTTAGTAAAATTTTAAAAATAGAAAATATTAAAATGAAATCAGAAAATTATAACGTAAATCAAATACATTCTTAGCATGGGTTTGGTTTTATGTTTTCGTTTTGTGTTTTTATTTTAGAATTTTGTAAATAAAAAAGAAAAATAATAAAAGCAATATAATTCAATTTTTTATTTTATCTTTTATTTTATTTTATTTTTTTACAAAATTCTAAAAATAAAAAATAAAATAAAACTTAACGTATGATTAGCATTTTTCTAACTAAATAAAGTCATTTTGGTTTTGGAATTTTAGAACAAAAATAACCTGATCTAGTCTAGACGGTAGTTTTTGAAAATTAGACAAATCACTAATTTTATGAAAATTGGATAAGTTGAAGTGGATTCCACCATTTTCACTTAAGGCAGGAGCTTTTTAGGAGGTCAGGAGGTTTAATGAGGCTGTTCTGGCGGACATCTCGACGCTCAGTGCAGACAACAGAGGCAGAGATTGGAGTTGAAGCAGAGAGAGTCAAGACGGTTGCTGCATTGCCGGAGGAGTTAGCTAAGCTGGGCTTCTTCACGTTGATCTACAGTTTTCAGGCATGAAGAATAAGAATATTTCTCTATTCGCCTTCTCTCGAGTATACTGACAAGAGAAAATCTCAAGTTTGTGCTAAAGTTGTTTCTCCAAAATCCTTCAAGAAAAGCAGTTAATTCTGTTCTGCCAGCTGTCGAAATGGCCTTGCCGGTGGTGGTAGATGCAGAGTACCTCAAGGAGGTTGACAAGGCCCGCCGCGATCTACGTGCACTCATCACCATCAGGAACTACGCTCCTCTCATGCTTCGCTTGGCGTAAGCTCTCTCTTTCACTCTACCGCTCAAGGAGGACAATATTCTCAAATTGATGATCTGGAGTTGGTATCACTGCAATCTTAATTGAAGCAAATGCCGCACAAGATTCTCGAACATCGATCAACCTACGGCGGAGTCCAATCTGCATTCGAAGTCCCTGTGACCCAGTCATGTCATCCTCTCCGACGCTTCACTCCTTCTCTAGCTCTAGTCCAGTGAACAAGACCTCAAACTGATGGATATGCATGAAGCCACTTGGAGCTCTCAAACTGATGATTTGGAATTGGAATCTCTGGAATTTGAGTTAAGGCTAATGGCACACAAGATTCTCAGACTCTACGGCGAAGTTGCGCCGAACTGGAACGGGATTTAGACGTCTGTAGGCAGTAGGCGACAGTAGCGGGGTTCGGGCTTCATTGCCAAGCTTAGAAAGAACGGCGCACAACGGAACTGATGGGATTGATTTCCAGGTCGTGTGGGTCTTGGGTGGTCATCCGCTTGTTGTGCTTTGGGCTCTTTATGGGCCTGGCACCATCCAAAAAAAAATGATAGCTCGACTCAGTGACATAATCAGTAGGGCTAGCAAAGCGGACCGGCCCGCCCCGTCCCGCCCCCATCCCGTTCCGTCTAGGCCCGCACCATAAACGGGGCGAGCCGCCCCTGTCCCGCCAACTAAAGTGAGTTCAAAATGTTTTCCCGTCCCACTTTATGGTGGATTGGCGCGTCGGTGGACTAGCCCGCTTGACTTTTTTTTTTTGAAAAATAAAATTCATTAAAATTAATAAAAAATAATAATTAAAAAATTTAATACAAATAAAAAATAGTTAAATTATAATATAATTTTTTATTTTTTTATTTTTAACTTCAAACAAATTGTTTAAAATAATATTTGTCAATAGAATCATCTTTATTTTAAAAAATAAGTCACAAAATTTAAGCATATATACAAAATTGTATTACAAAATAAATAAAGTCAATAACTAAAAGAAGAATAAAAAATAAAAAAAGTGTATAAAAATTATATAATTATTAATTTTGTAGTAGTAATCACTCTTTTATTTAATAAAAAATAAAAAAATAAAAATCTTGGGCCAGACAGGCCGGCCCGCCCCGCTCCGCCAAAACCCACAAATTTAACGATGTGTGTTTGATGAATTTTTTTTAATTTGGCAGGTTTCAAAATCTAGATTGACCCGCTTTTTTTTTTAGTTTGTTCGACCTGTTTTATCATCCGTGACCAAATTTTTTTGTTAGACTGACTGATTTGATAACACTAATTTTAATATTGAATTCCATGTGAATATTAAAATACACTTGTCACAAATAAGAATATGAAAGAGGAAGCACTACAATTTAGGATCAACATAAGAAATAATATAGGTTATGTTACGTGTACACCAAAATCAACCTCTAGTATAAATATATATTAAAATATAAATACACATTGAAAATAAATTAAACCACACATGTATTTATACACAAATATATTGATAATTAATTTTAGTGACTAATTTTGATGTACAAATAGCATTTTTAATAAAATAATACTCTAAAAATATTCTCAAGGAATTTAATATTGGACATAGACATCCTTAAAAATTTAATTAGGTCTCAGTTCCTAAACTGATTCTGCCATAAGACCATTTTCAATAGAAAATCCATCCCAATTTTTATTTATGACCCACCTGTCATAAAAAATAACTTCACATCAGTTTTGCGTCATAAACAATAAACAGGAACTTAAAGCATCTCTCTCTTCTCCATTAGGAGGAACTAACTTTAATCCCTATTGTAGTCTTACTTAATTAATTAAGATAATTAAAATTAATATAATTATTTTTTATAATAATATTATTTAAATTTATAAATTTAAAAATAATCCACTGTTAAAAAATATTAATATTCAGAAAAATATATATATAACAATAATACACAATAACAGCTAATTTTTAACGACTAATTTGGTAACAACTAGTTTTGTAATGGCTAATTTTTTAATGTGGTTAACATTTTAAAATTTATAAATAAAAATAAATAATTCAACAAAAATTTATTTTATAATATGTAAAAATTAAATTTATTATTTTATATAAATAAATTTAATTAATTATAATTTAATATAATAATATAAATAATTATTCAATATTGATTAAATATAATTATTTATATTAATAAATTATTAGTCACATGTGTTTAACTATGGTTGGCTCTTTTTTTTCTTTTTTTTTTGAAGAAGCTTAGTTTCTTTGAATAGGGCTTTATTTGCCTCAAAAACTGTGAAGAAACTCAACTTCATTTTCTTCCCACGCTCGATTTCCACTTTTTGTAAGAGAAATAATGATTGGAGCTTTCACTTTATCACATTGGACATTCTCTAAAACAAATATATCCCTTCATTACTTTGACCTGTTAACAATTAATGGAGAAATTTTATGTGGTCGTTGACTAAGTGATGTAGTTATAACGATAACACGTGTCACTTAAGAGACAAATGATCATTTTACAATACAGTAAAAATGACGTTCTTTTTACGTAGCTCAAAATAACATATTTTTTAAGACATAATTGTCCCAAAAAGACCTCCCAAATTATTGAAATGGTGCGATTTCTCCTATTTGAGTATTACAAAAATAAATTATCATCTTCAATTTCCAAGCTTTTGTGTTTGAGAGAGCTACTTGTAAACATTACTAATAACGAATTGTAAATATTGCTAATAACGAGTGGGATAGCATGTTTAATTCCTAGCTATCAAAAAGTATGAGATGTTTTGGTGATAATTTGAGGGTTGACAATACTGCTAGTGTTAATAGAGGTGAAATAAAAAAAAAAAGAAAATATCCTAATTGCAAGTGCAAAACCTACTATAATCTTTAAGTCTTTCATTTTGAAAAATCTCAATAGTCTATTTTTTTTTGCTGTCTTTACTTCAAGGTAAGGTAATGATTTTTTTTTATGTAATTAGGTTGTGACAATGGTATTAAATTGATATTAGTGTATATATGTTGTTGCATTTGCAGATATAGTTACCATAATGTGATTTCTTTGTTTGGTTTGATGAAATTTTTGGTATGGAAGATAGTGTAGTTGAAAAGAGTGTTTTTTTTTTTCTTTACATATATGGATGAAGAGGTTAACACGGTTGTTCCTGATATGCATGTTAATAAAGAATTTGGTGCTGTTTTAAGTAAGGGAATGAAAGACGGAATGAATGAAACACTTGGACAAACTACCAGAAAAGAAAACCCACAATAAAGTTATCAAGATAGATGAATTTTTAGGAAATTTAGTGGTTTATTTATCAGTGCATTTATAATAGTTGTTGTAGTCATTCGCACCTAGCTTCGACTGGATTATCCACGAAGTTAAAGAATAATTCCTTCTCTAAACGGTTGTACTCCTCTTGATATCCAAAAAACACATACACACACACACAAATTTCAATAATAGAAAATACACAATTTTGTGAAGCTAAACCCTAGGAGTGTATATGGGTCAAGCCACACCGGGTTTGGCTTAACCTAGATTTGACCCGAAATATAGACTGGGTCTAATTTTTAGACCCTAACCCGATTTTAGACCCGATGAAACATACGCACGTTCGGGCCGGGTGAAAACTACTGGGTAAAAACTGGGTGAAAACCGAGTTTTTAGCATGTAAAAATTACCTAATCTCCAACCATTATTTCACAATTCACATAGTAAAATTCACTTAAAAAAATATAACAAGAACCAATCCTTCTCTAAAATTAAAGCATAACCATAATCAATACTAATATTGTCTAATAACACCAAATATTTAAATCAATACAAATAACACTATTATGCATTAGTCTAAAATCTTATGCATTTAAAACATAAAACATTAACTTATAATCTTATCATAACTAATAACACAAAATATTAAGATTTACAATATTTAAATTCCACATAAGAATAGCCATCATCCATCACTAATAACACAAAATATTAATTGTGTATGATGACCGGGCCACTGGGCCGAATTCGGGTGACCCGAGCTATGACCCGAACCCGACCCGAAATAATGACCGGGTCTATTTTTGAGACTCTTACCCGACCTTAGACCCGATGAAATCACACTAAATTAGTCCTTAAAGTGTTTGGGGCCAGATCGGGTCTTTAGGCCGGGCCGTGTACACCCCTACTAAACCCAAAATATTTATATAAACAAAATGAAAAGCACGAGAATTCTCAGTCAGATTTATTGTCGAATTTTTTCGTTAGTATTTCTATCAGATTTTTCATAAGAATTTCCATGGGAGAAACACCAATAATGAAATGTGAGATTTTTTGTTGGATTCTAAAATCTTCCGTAAAATCAAATGAAAATTTTCGCAAGAATAGCATTCGTCTTTGGCGTGAGTATTAGAGTAGGTATTACCATCGGAATTGGTAGAAGAAAACTGAAGACCAACACTTTTTTTGGTATGACTATTAGTGCTGGATTGGATCTGATGGTAATATAAACGTAGTATTTTATTAATAAATGAAATTTAAGTTACTATTTGAATTTTCCGATTGAAAATCCAACGTAATTTTAGGACTAAATAAATGAGCACAACTGTCTTCTTTCCCATTTTAGAATATTCTCTTCAACCTTAAACACTCCAAAAACACTCCCATTTTAGAACCTTCTTCCTCAATTATCCCTGGTGTCGCCTCCCCCATCCCTACTTAGTGTTGCAATCTACAAGCACTCCGGTGTGACCGTCATTACCGTGTTGTTTGGAGCAAATTTTTTTTCATCTACCACCACAAAAGGGTTCTCTTAGTGCTTGCTATGTTCTTCTTCCCCTCCTTTCCAAAAATAAACCCATCCTTTATGTTCTGCATTGCTGCTATTGCAGCTCCTCTGCCATTTGCACCTCCGTGAGCCTCTCTTCTACCTCTTCAACTCGAATTAAGGTAGGTTAGTTAGGGTTTCTTTTTTTCAAGATTTATTTTTTTTCTAAAATATTAGTTATTTTTATAAATTTTTATTATTTTCTATAATTTTAATTTTTTGTTCAATGTTTTTGGCCATCTTTCCTATCTCGTCAAGTTAATAATTTTTTTTACATTTTTATTTTTTATTTGTAATTTGAGTGTATTTTATTTAAGTTAGTTTAAGTTTTTTTTATTGGTTCTATCAAAAAAATTTTATTAGTTATGAAAAAGTTATAACAATAGTCATTGTGATTATTTAGTTTATGTTAATTTGATTTAACTAGGGTTTAAGAGTTGTTAGGTCTGTATGGGATAATTAATTAATTAGTTAGTTGGCTAGGGTGAATATGTTAATTAGGTCAAATATGTTAAGTTTGGTTATTTTTCTTAATGAAATTAATTGTAATGAAATTAATTAGTTAGTTTGTAGAACGGAAGTTGGAGAAGGTCTAGTGGCACCTACTTCTCGATTCTTTGTTTGCTAGAAATTTCATAGTAAAAAAGGGTTGCACAATAAAATAATTAGGACTCATTAATTGTTGAGAACTATTCAGATAAAGACACTTAAAATGTCTTTTTTTAAAGATTTTTTCAGTAATTAAAATTTAATACATGTAATCAATTAAATCATGTTATTTTTGTTAAAATTAGACTAGACAAATTGATTTAATCGAAAAAATGGTGAATCAAATCTTGAACTGGTCTAAATTAATATTATTTTTTTATAAAAAATGGCTACAATACTCTTATAATAGAGAATTATTAAAATACTCTTATTATATATATATATATATATATATATATATATATATATTAATTTTAAAAATTTTAAATTCTAATCCTACGATAGAAAAATAAAGGACTAAAATTTAGGATTCTCAAAATTAATATATATAATAGAAGTATTTTAGTCATTTTCTATAATAGAGTATTATAGTCATTTTTTATAAAAAAATAATATTAATTTAGACCAATTCAAGATTTGATTTACCTTTTTTCGGTCAAATCAATTTGTCTAAACTAATTTTGACAAAAATTAACACGATTTAATCGATTATATGTGTTAAATTTTAATTATTAATAACCTAATTTGTTTGGATTAACTTTTTGTGAAAAATGCAAATGTTGTTCGGTGGAGATATCTAATTTAAGGGGATACTCTACTGAATTATTATGGAATAAATTTAAAGTTCTAATGTCATTATTGTGTTGTTGAACTTTACCCTGTTTAGATTAGAAAAATTGATAACATTATTTGGTGAAGGTCTCTTATTTAAGAGAAAATTCTATTGAAATTTTGTTAAAACAATTTCCTTTTTATTTTGCACAAGACCAATATAAGACAGAATTGCAGATTTGGACCCTGGCATCCCAGCAGAGTGTCGAGGAAGGCAACGAGTCAAATAGTGTTGTTGTGGTGGATCAGAATGCGATATGGCATAACATTGTTTGGAAGTCATACAAGAATACATTTACAGAGTCTGATCCTACTTTGCCTGTACTCTTTAATCCAGTCTTTTAGCTTCATCCTCCTCGGCTTCAAGTGCTCCTCTAGCATCTCTAGAGACCATGTCGAGTTGTGTTCGCATGTATGCGATCTCACCCAGAGCCTGAACGAGTGAGGATGACAGATCAACAAGGATGAGGACCATATTCGTGAGTTGCTTGCTCACCTTGATCAACCCGAGTTAGTCTGGCGTGAGAAAGAAGAGACAATGGAGGCGGCCCATTCGAAGATTCTAAAGGACGAAAGGAGATTCGCAAGAAGAGGTAGGAGATAGCCGCCTACTACGAGATTATGCGAGCCAGACCAAGCTCAGAGGTGGAGTCGTTATCAGCAGTAGTGTCGCTACCACAGCGCAGCAGCATGATGATCAGGATTGGCAGGAAGACGACGTCGATGACTATGTTGACCCATAGGATGTTTATTTTGAATAACTAACATTGTTAGTTTTATCTGTATGCTTTAGAATAGTTGACATTGTTATATGTGTGGTTTACAATAATTTAGATCTTATATTTGTGTTATTCGTATTATTAGTTACTGTTTTGATAAAAAATACAATCGATTTTTAGATTCATTTAAATTGGATCTACAATTATGTTCAGGTCACAGGAACATTAAATTATAATGAAGTGAAGAAGGATGAAAACCCTTCACCGAATAGGACAGGTACCATAACTACCAGCCAATAGAGGCTCAGGTAGTCATTGAAATCAGTTCAAAATGTGTTCCGAAGCCAAGGTTCAAATCAATTCCTCCTTCGAGCCTAACCCAGTGTCGGCGCCGCCTAAAATTTTTCTAGCTCTGTCAGAGCTGCTGTCAATTGTCTGCGAGTCTTTTCCACACGTTAGAGTAGTATCTAATTCTGAAATTTTCTTGGGAGTGGGAGTTTCGGTCTCTATCTTTGTCTTAGTGAGGAAGCTTCGTCTGCCTTCCTTGTCGAATCTTCTCTGCTCGTCGCCGCCGTATGGTTGCAGCGCCAGTGTGCGAGTCAAAGTAGGGAGCACTTGACAGATTGGGCAGCTGAGGCCGAGAAGAAAGAAGAAGCTTGAAAGAAGATAAAGCTGTGAAAGGAACAATCATGACCGATACAAAATAAGAGTCACCGGAATGCGTTTGAGAAGGTGGAGCGCTTTGTATCTTCAATAGGGGTAGGTGAAGGAAGTTACGAGAGGAAAAGATTGGGTGAAAGGAGAACTGTTTGAATCTAAAATTAGGCTGGGTTATTTTTCTGTCGAGTCGGATTTGTCTGGCCTGCCCAAGATAAAAAAAATTGTGCATGCATGGACATAGCAAGTTTACTATTACGCATAATATATTATTGGAAGTCACTCGGATAAAGATGTCAAAAATATCTTTTTTTAAATATTTTTAATAATTAAAATTTAATCGATTAAATTGCATTATTTTTATTAAAATTACACTGAATAAATTAGTTTAACTAAAAAACTAATAAATAACATATTAAACTGGTCTAACTTAATATTTTTTAATAAAAAATGATTATAATATTTCTATTATAAAAAATAGTTAAAATATCCCTATTATATATATATTTTAAAAACACTAAATTCTAACCTTATGACAGCAGAGAAAAAAAATGCTAGAATTTATGACTCACAAAATTAATATATATAATAGGAGTATTTTAGTTATTTTCTATAATAGGGATATTGTAATCATTTTCTATAAAAAATAATATTAATTTAGACAAGTTCAAAATTTGATTCACTATTTTTTTGTCAAATTAGTTTGTTTGGCTTAATTTTAACAAAAATAACACAGATTAATCGATTATATGTGTTAAATTTTAATTATTAAAAAATATCTTTAAAAAAATGACGTTTTGAACGTCTTTATGTGAGTGGTTTCTTATATTTTTTATTAATCAACTTGAATTAGTCTGGTGATTAACTCACTCGTTTACTCAAGTAAGTGATAGATTTTTTTGGTGACTGAAATAAATTAAATAAAGAAAAAAACAAACAAAATGAGGAACTGCTTAAATAGAGGGATAGTCCCGTTTAAGACTACTCTTAAACTCCTCCCAAGGTGAAAGAAACTCCACATGCAAAAGTTGTAACTTCATCGCCATCTTTGCCATAGTATCTACCACCGTATTTACATCTCTCATAATCAAACGAAAGTCAACATGCCAATTCCAATGCATGATATCTCTTATTTTGAGCACCAATAGATTAATAAATCCAAAACCATCTTGAGTAACAAGATTAAATGGAGTTAATACTCAAATTGGCCCCTGAAATTTGACTCTCGACTCAATTTAGCCCTTTTGGTTTCAATTGACTCAAATTGTACCGTGAAATTTTGACCCGCGCCTCAAATTGGCCCTTCTTATGTTTTCCGTCACCGGAGAGCTGACCTGGCAATTTTAAATGACACCTGGCAGTATCAAAACAACGCCGTTTTACTATTGGCGCCGAAATGTTTAGAACGACGTCGTTGACATGAAAAAAGGGGTTAAATGAAATCCAAACAGTAACCACTTTTGAAGTGAAACCCCATTGACCCTTTCTCTTCCTTCTCTTCCCGTCGTATACGTTCCCTTCCCTTCAGAGAAGCACCATGGATGTCTCAGTAATGGAGGTTTGAAAATTTTCCTACTTGGTTCGCTTTCCATTGTGAAGATTAAATAACTGGGAGTCATCTTTTGAAAAACAGGTTAGTAACAAAAACGCTACTCTCAACTTTCATGCTCTGTTTTTTCTCAAAATGTTGGTTGTGGGTTGTTTTCAATTTTTTCAGTCCACTTCATCAGTGTAACTTTGGGAGAATATGGTTGATTATGGTTGTTGATGATAATAGAGTTTTTGTTTGTTAGGGTTTAATTTTTTTGCATGTGTGTGACTGTGATCAACTGAATCGTTCAGTTCTTTGTCCGTTTGAGCAGTCTTTGATTCTTCATATTCTATTTTAAAATAACAAATTTACTCCTTCATATCCCACTACTAATGAACACACCTGACAAGTTTGCTTTCGTGTGTTTCCTTGTTTCTTCTTGTACTATTGTTTACAAGAGTACTGATATAGTGTTAAGAGAGTACTGCATTATGTAATGATCATAACAAGAATATAATTTTGATTAAAAAATCATATTTTTATACATGTACTTTAAAGGTGTGATTACTAGTTGGAATCTTTGAGGGAATGAATGACTTCATAATTAAAGTGGAGTCTATTTTATTTATCAAGAACCCTTCCTTTAAAATAACAATTTTACTCCTTCATATCCCATTACTAATGAACACACCTGACAAGTTTGCTTTCATGTGTTTTCTTGTTCCTTCTTGAACTATTATTTATAAGAGTACTGATATAGTGGAAAGGGAGTACTGCATTATGTAATGATCATAACAAGAATATAATTTTGATAAAAAAAATTCTGTTTTAATACATGAACTTTGAAGGTGTGATTACTAGTTGGAATCTTTGAGGGAATGAATGACTTCATGATTAAAGTGTAGTCTATTTTATTTATCAAGAACCCTTCTCTTAAGCTGTTAAATGGGAAATGAAATGGATTTTTTTTACTTCTGGTGTCTGAATTACTCTGCCATTAATTATCCTTGTAAAAAGCATAATCCTTCATGTTTAGGTATTTCAGACACTTGTGACTGTTAGTTATGTAATTGATTGTGTGAAGATTTTAATTTTTTTGTTCTATTTTGGTAATCAGTTGTGAAAAATATTTGCCCTTTTATTTTCTTGTCATTTTTTTAGATAGGACAATGAGTTTCTCTTATTTGCTTTTCTACTTAAAGATTGAAAATAATGTTCATTGGTTTTAACAATAATTAAAACACAAATGAAAATAATATGTTTTGTTGAAAATTTCTCTGTTTATTATTATTATTATTATTATTATTATTATTATTATTATTATTATTATTATTATTATTATTATGGTTAAATATCTCTGGTCTCTTAGTCCCTATTCATTTTGGCCATTCATTTTTTTGTGAGAATTTTGATTTTAGTACTTTGTACATAGTTTTGTTTTGACTAGGATGAGTAATTCTTTTGGTATCTGTTGTTTGACCGATTCTTTCAGTGAACCTTGTAAAATAGCTCTATATTATTCTTGTTGTGTTGTTATTATTTTAATTTTACCTTGAATTTTGTGGATTGAAATGTTCTTATTATTGTTGTGTGGGTTTGTATGATTGTTGTATTCAATGTTCTTATTTTAATTTTGCCATTTCATTTGATTTCTTTTTTTATTCCTTGGATTGTTTTTTAACTCTAAATTAAAGTGAAAGTGCAGAGCTTTAGTTTTTTCCAAATTATGGATGAATTTTATGGTGTGCCTGGTTTTGTAACTGCTCCATTACAATGGAGATGAGATAGTTTCAATGATGAGCCTATGATGTGTAATGGGAATTCTTAATGCGTGTGATTACTTGGCCAAGTTTGGGGTTTAATGCATTTTGAACAGCAAAGTTGTAATTGTATCTAAATATTATTGATTTTACTTGTTTTATTCTTTCATGTTTAATGATTAAGTATTGTACGAGACAAATTGAAATTAAACCAAATATCTGTCTTTAATAAAATATTCATATTTTATAATGGTAGCCAAAACACTTTTAATTGATTAAGTTGTTTAATATATTAGAACTAAGCCCCAACTGAATTGTCTGTAATATTTTTTTATTATTTTCAATTTATTGAATTTAGTGTTGTTTTTAACCATTGTGTCTCCTGAATCTTATTTATAGATGGATGAAGGTATAACGATTGTGTATCATCATGGAGGCAGTTTTGTTACCAAACCAAATGGCAGTTTGGTTTATGACAATGATCATACTGATGAGTTGACTGGGCTGGATGAGGACGTATTAGATATATTTTCACTAAGAGACTACTACAAGATCTTAGGTTATGATAACATGGTTGAGTGTTGGTGGCTTGTTCCTGGTAGACCTATGAAGAGTGGACTGCGAGCACTAAGTCATGACAAAGAGTTAATAGAGATGTGTTTCTATGCAAAGAACAATGGGGGAACAGTGCACATATACTATGAGCATGGAGTTTCCCAACCCCTGGTAGAGGAAGAAGCACCTGAATTGATGGAGCTAACACCCAATGGCACTGGTGCAGAAAACGTTGTCAAGGAGACCACACCTAACCCAAAGAATGATACACCAACCATTCCATCCCATATCAAATCATCCATCAACAGCACAAGTGAAGGCCCTTCCAAAGAGGCATCCAAGTCCCTACCAGCATCTGCTTCCATCCCCCTGGTGAAGGAGAAACCCCAACCAAAACCGCACCTAAACCCACACCTAAGCCCAAGCCAGCACATATGGAGAAAACTAAGCCTACACCTAAGCCCAAACCTACACCTAAGGAGACACCTAAGCCCATACCCAAACCAACACCCAAATCAGCATCCAAGCCCAATCCAACACCCAAATCAGCCCGCAAATCTAAAGCCACTTCACCCAAATCAATTCATACTGCAACTAGATCCTCTGCTAGACTAAAAGGAAGAGTAGTGGGACAAAAACAAGATACTGGCAGCAAGAAAACCTATATAAGCCTCGATGACAACAATGATAGTGACAGTGATTCACATGACTCGTACGAATCTGCAGAAGACAGCCTATACAAGCCTGGACCACAAGACAGTTCTACTGAATCAGATATTGAAGGTGGTCTTTCGGCAGCTAGGTTGAGGGAATTTAAGTTGAAGCATGCTCCAGGTGCTGCCTGGAAGAAGGGCAAGGAGAAAATAGTAGAAGAAGATGACGGTTTGGTTGTGGAGAATTCCGATGAAGAAGTAGATTGGGCACAAGTGCTGGGCAACAGAGAAAACAACCAAGAATTTTATGATGCATATGATCCAATTCACGATGATTCTGATGGAAACGATTCTTGGAAGTCTGAAGAATTGAAAACCCCCCAAACTCAGATGAGGAGTGGAGTGATGACGATGATGCTGATGATGTGCACCCAATCTTCTCCGAGGGTGGCCGATTTGGTGAACTAAAGCTACAAGTTGGAATGAAGTTCAGTAACAAGAATGAGTTTATGGATGCTGTGAGAGAATTCACCATTCAAGAGGGTAGGGAGATTAAATTTAGAAGGAATGAGAGCTACAGAGTCAGAGCTATTTGCAAGTGGACAACTGGAGAAGATGAGGATATGGTTAGATGTCCATGGGTTGCTTACGCATCCAGGGATTCTGAGGAGACATGCTGGCAATTAAAAACATTTAAAAATGAACACATATGTCCTAGGATGAGCAAAAACAGGGCAGCCAACAGGAGATGGCTTGCTGGCAAGTTGGTAAAGAAATTGAGGAGGTATCCGAGCTTAAAGCATAGTGAAGCTAAAGCATATTTCAGGAGAAGGTGTGACCTGGATCTAAACAAATCATCACTAACCAGAGCTTTAATGGATGCAAGAAATATTGTTTACGGTGATGCAGCTGCCCAGTACGGTTTGGTTAGAGATTATGCAGAAACTCTACTGAAGAGTAATCCTGGTTCAACAGTAAAGATTGGTACATATCTTCAAGGGGATGATCCTATATTTGAAAAAATGTATGTATGCCTGGATGGATGTAAGAAGGGTTTTAAGGCTGGCTGCCGCCCACTAATCGGACTCGACGGAGCCTTCCTGAAGACTCGGTTTGGTGGACAAATACTCTCAGCAGTGGCTCAGGACGCCAACTACCATATATATCCAATTGCGTGGGCAATCGTTGATGTTGAGAATAAAGAGAATTGGAGGTGGTTTTTGGACCTGCTGCTTGATGACTTGGGTGACTACATGGCTAACAAATGGGCTTTTATGTCAGACATGCAAAAGGTAAATGAGTTAATGTATTTGTATAATCAATTCATATATGTTGTCACGATTGTGATTAAAAAAATTTATTTATATAATCAATTAAAATTGCTGTGAGGACCGTGATAAAAAAAAGATTTATTTGTCAAATCAATTTACCCTTGCTGTGAGGACTATGATTAGTAAATATATTTGTATAATCAATTCCTACTTGCTGCGAGGACTGTGATTAGTAAATTTATTTGTATAATCAGTTCATACTTGCTGTGAGGACTGTGATTAGTAAATGTATTTTTATAATCAGTTCGTACTTGCTGTGAGGACTGTGATTAGTAAATGTATTCGTTGCGAGGGTCTGTTTGATGTCACTTAATATATTTGGGGGGTCTGTTTGAGGCACGATAATGGAAATTTCATGTGTTACTTTTTCAGGGTTTGGCTTCAGCAGTAAAGGAGCTCATGCCCAATGTACACCATCGATTCTGTGTCTGGCATCTCTGGAAGAATTTTAATAAACAGTGGAAAGAGCAGGAGTACAGAGGACTATTATGGGACTGTGCTAGGGAAACAACTCGCCATGGTTTTGATCAGAAGATGGATAGGTTAAAGAGACTCAACGAGGGAGCTTGGGCATATTTGGATAAGTGGCCTAGAGAAGCATGGACTAGGGCATATTTCCGTCACGATCAAAAAATTGATAATATATGTAACAATGCCTGCGAGGTTTTTAACTCGAGGATCAAAGAATACAGAGCTAAGCCAATAATCACCTTGTTAGAGGAGGTTCGGATGTTTGCGATGCGGTCCATTGCAAAAAACAAGGTTAAGTTATCCCACCATGTTGGTAAGCTCCCACCAATCCAACATAGTAGATTGCAGAAAATCCGAAAAGAATCTCAAAAATGGACACCGATTTGGAGTGGAGATGAAGAGTATCAAAGATTTGAGATCCACGGTTGGCCTACCAACATGGCTGTTGACTTGGGAAAGTGCATATGCACCTGTAGATTTTGGCAAATAACAGGTACTGAGGTCTACAATAATTTCTTATTTCTATATGTTTGTATCATTTTATTAAACATAGTTTAGATTAGATAGTGACTGCTTTATATTCATTTAAGTGTTGTTATTTGTTTTACTATTTTATTTGTCTCTGGTGATTGATCTCTATTTAAATAGATTGTTGGATAATGTTTAACCACATCTGTCTTCGTAGGCATGCCATGTGTCCATGCATGTGCAGCCATCTCCAAGATAAATCGAAATTCTGAGGATTTTTGTCATCATTGGCTGACCATGGAAGCCTATAGAGAGACTTACAAGCACTCTCTCAATCCAATACCAGGACAAGATCTTTGGGAGAGAAGTGAACAAAATAGGCCTCATGCACCTAAAATGAAGCGAAAGCCAGGGCCGATAATCCAAAAAAGACGGAAGGATGCTGATGAAGAGCCATCTAGTGTTAAGAAATCAAAAACTGAAACCAAGTTGAAGAGGAAATACAAAGAATTCACATGTACTTACTGTGGTACGAGAGGGCATACAAAGAGAAGTTGCTCTCATAGGAAAGCTGATGACCTTGCTAGTGCCCTTGTTAGTGCAGCAGCGGCTGTAGTTGCAAAAGAAAAAGGTTCTAAGGCTGGAGAGACTAGAGATCCAGCAAATGCTGCTACTAGTAACACTCAACCTGCTGAGATTAATGAAAATGCTCCATTAGCACCAGGGGAAGGTGTTGATGATGCAAATGCTTCAGAGATTGATCTCACCCAACCCACTTACTCACAGCCAGAAAATCAGGAACAGGTAGTGATTGGTTTCTAATATTTGATTAACTGTTAACTGGTTTGTATTGGTTTATAATACATGAGTAAATGTTGGGTAGATCCAATTGATTGATGCTATTTTAATAATATATTGACTGGTTTTTATTGGGCTGTATTGGTCACTAATTCTGTTAACAATTTCAACAGGTCCCTCCATCAGACCCACCTCCACCTCCACAACAGGTCACAAGGCCTGACAAGCTGCAATCGAAAAGGAAAAAAATTTTCAATGTGGACCCAATGCAAGGAGCAACTTCTGGGACAGCTGCACGCTTGGCAGAGTTTATGACATTCGTCCCCACCCCGGGCTTCAAACCACCAACAACAAAATAGAAAACGATTTGCAATGTTGACTAGAAGTTGAATAGAACATATTTTGTAAAGAGCATTTGATCAAGCTATGCTCATTTGATATTTTGTTACTATGTTATGTAGAGTAATCTGTTTTGGTTTAGGATATTTAAAACTATGTTATTTAGGGTATTTGAAGTATGATACAGATACTGCTATTGCTAATGCTGTGATATTGACAATGATTAATGACTTTGAATTACTTAATGAATTACTTATTTCTGAATCCTCTGTCAAGTGCAAGAACCACAAAAGGTTTTATTAGATTTTCTTTTGTAACTAATGGAAGTGCATACTACATATATCATTATCAGAGCCAGCTCTTGATTTGTCTTCATATACAGACTCAAAACAGTTTTCCCAATTTGAACAAACTATGCTCTTCTGATACTTATTTGGTCATAAGTTATACCTCATCTTTTGTATAATCTCACTTTTAAAGAATTTTTACAAGATATATCATTACCAAGAGAACATAAAATTTTATTTCTATTTTGTCATTAAATACATAACAATGCTTCATTCACATAACTGACATCATAGTTACATATATTTCATCCTACCTAATCCATAAGTTACAATCACAATTCCAAAAATAATAACAAACAGACAACATAATATTCCACATTTTTAATATTCTAATTTCAGCTTCAACTGCACTAATTTTCCATCCCAGAGATATTTTCCAATGGTCTTCACTAACTGAACTTTCATTTCTCCCAACTATGGCTTCTTCTTCTTCAACATCTGCCCATTTAAAAAGCCACACCATCTCTTACCAGTAGTCTACAACACCAAAAATCCAAAAGAAAAAAAAATTGAGAGGAAGAACAATTACAAAACCAACAAGCATTTGAGGAATAAGACACACAATCAGCTTGCAACAATTTAACCAACTTACATTATAGTTAGAACATCCATAGAATGGTCTTTCTGGATTGGAATCTGTCCCAAACCATCGAATAATAGGACGCAACTCACAACCAAACCAATGCGGAACCTTTCCACCTCTGTCACCTCTGTCACGATGTGCATTCTTCACCCACCCACCATGCGAACGAGCTCTACTAGAGCTACCTGAGTCTTGGCTGCTGCTTCCTAACATTCTTCTCAACTCTTCGAGACACTCTTGCGATTTGGGGAAATTGGGACTTCTAGGTTTTATTTAAAATTTTTAGGGGTTAAATTGATGCCTTCAAACATTTTGCCATGTCATCTAACTGCAAGGGTGCCAGGTGTCAACAAAAATTGACAGCTTAGCTTTCCGGTGACGGAAAACGCCAGAAGGGCCAATTTGAGGCGCGGGTCAAAATTTCAGGGTACAATTTGAGTCAATTGAAACCAAAATGGCTAAATTGAATCGGAGGTCAAATTTCAGGGGCCAATTTGAGTATTAACTCGATTAAATGCTTCCACACAATCCGTCTTACAAATAACATCTCGTTGACCCACATCCCAAGCTAAGAGATATCCTCTCCAAATAGCAAACAATTCTTCTTGAAGAATACTATTACTTTCAATCATTCTCAAATACCTCCTTTGCCAGCTCCCATTACAATCTCTAATAATACAAGCAAAACCAATACTATCATCCGAACCAAAATAACTAGCATCATAATTAATCTTAAAAAGTACTAATAAATTGGGGATTCCAAAAATTATTTAGAGTAGAGAGAATGGACATAAATAAATGATAGATTAATCTTTAAAAAATACCAAAAAAAAATATAATACTGTTTATTTTTTTTTTGTTGATAAGGGGGATTGAAATCATTGAACTGTTTATTCTGATTAGCATTCGTTAAATATAGATGTGGATTACTTTAATTTACATACTTATATTTAGGTAAGAAAATATTACATGTGACAAATTTGAAATGAGTAAAGAGTACAAATATTATAAAATTTGAAATTTAACATATCCCTCCTCAATTTGTATCTCCCTTAGGTTCCAGAAACCTCATGAGATTTAATAATTTACCCATCTTAGTATCATTCTAACGTAACTAACCCTTCCTTTAACCTTTTCTTGTTAAAGGTTATTTTGACCCCTTTAGTTACACTAAAGGAGGCTTGCATTGGTAGTGCGAATATAAGTAATATAGTTCTCATTTAAATAACAATTAATATAGTTCTCATTTGAATATGTTACCTATTTGACGATCTTTGTGATCTTTGTGTTAAACCTTACCCAGTTGGCCGTGGATGGACAAGGAAGAAGGTAGCATATGGATAATATATATATTGCAACTGCACTTGTTGTATAGGATTAGTAAAGGAATTACATCGATAGCTAAAATTGTTGGCCAAAAATAACATAATTTAACTAATTATTTTAATTTAGTATTTTAATAACATATTTTAATTCATATTTTTAAATATTGATGATTAACTAATAACAAAAAATAATAAATTCTGATAGTCTTTTAATATTTTTTAAAAATTTTTTAGCACTAAAAAAGATAACAAGACAGACACACTTAAGGATTTTATATATTACTTTATTATCACCAAAATTCAAATTTGGGCAACATATTTAAAAAGCAATATATTTAGCCATTCAACTAAAGTACTAGTTGTCCATAAATGTCTTAATAACAACAAATAAGTCTATAACCCAGAAGAAAGAGGCATAGCGTACATGTCTATAAGACCCAATTTAAATAAACTGCTTAATTAAGTCTTTTTTTTTTAAAAATAGTTTAAATAATAAATATTTATATTAAAAATAATTTATAAATAAATTATTTTGTGTTTAATTTTTTAATTCTAAAATTGTTTATTTTAAAAAAAATATAATAAAAAATTTTTATTATAAGATAAGTTATTTTTTTAAATTTTTTTTATAAACACTTAAATAACTTCTTAAAAAATTATAATCTAATTTTAAAAATTATATTTTTCATTAATACTATTACCTTTTTATAAGTCAAAAAGTACCCTTTTCAAATTTTTAAACGGGCCTTAAATCGTGTCGGCTCAATTCCATTAGCTGAATCTATGTAATAGTTAACACCGTCACACAACTAAGGCTCACTACTCCCTCACAAAGCCAAGCCACGAGAGGCATCAGGATGCCTGCGACGCTGCACCCTCAAAGTGGGACAAAGAATCTACATTTATTTAAGACACTGCCACAAGGAGCAGGATTTTCTATACATCTTTACAAACTTCATCTGTACGGAAAGGAGCCCGTGATATTAATGTCATAGTATTTCTTTTTACATTAGAGACCAGCACAAATACACTTTTTTATTTTCTATATTGGGGAACCGTTGGTGTATAACCACGTTATGGTCGTCCATGGTGCTTCACGCAGATGTGACGGCTGCGATGAAGAAATCGGACGGACCGATTTATACAAGCAAATCGGACGGTCCGGATTCGGGGCTGGGAGGGTACACAAATCGGACGGTCCGATTTGTGCCCCCAGTCAGGTGTCACGCATGCAAGTGTTCCCCAAGGTGAATCTAGCAACACTTTGGTGATTTTGGTGCGCCCCCTCCCCATTCTGTTTCACTTTCAGCAACCAAATTCTCTCTTCCTGCAACCCCACAAGCTTCTTCCATGGCCTTCCATACATAAAACGTAAAGGAAAAAAAAATCGGACCACTTGTTAACAATGCCGAGAAGAAGAAGAAGAGTAAAAGATGTTAATCGTCCGGACCTCCACATTGCTAATTATCTTGATCATCCTAATTATGTAAGTTTTTATTTTATTTTAAAAAATTTTATTTTAATTAAAATAATAGTTATTATTATGTTAGAGATTAGTAATTTATTATGAAGATGATGTTAGAAATGAGTGTAATAATAGTATTTGAATATTTTAATCTGATTAAAATAATTTTAGAAATTAGTAGTATACAGAAATTAGAAAACTAGTGTAATAATATTATTTAGAAGGAAGCATTATACATTATAATAATATAATAAAGTGATTATTGTTATTAGTAAGATAATTAAAATAATGATAATAATAATAATAATACTGTTATTAAAAATGGAGGTATGTATCATAAATAAATTAAAGAGTTAATATTAGTTATTATGACCGAATTTATAGGAATAATAATAATAATAATAATAATAATAATAATAATAATAATAATAATAATAATAATAATAATAATAATAATAATAATAATAATAATAATAATAATAATAATAATAATAATAATAATAATAATAATAATAATAATAATAATAATAATAATAATAATAATAATAACTGATACTGATTGTTTAACTATTTTTATTATAATATGACACTAATAGATAGATAGATTAACGTGTGATAATGAAAATCATTTAAGTAGTAGTAATATTGTTAGTAATAAGTAATTTTTTTGTAGTAATAATATTTATTTATGATGATTAAGCATTCGTAGGAAAATAGTAAAATAAATAAATATTATGATTTAAAAATTATTAAGTTAACTATTTTTGTTATAAGTATAACATAAATATTTAATAAATGATTAATGATTGATTTATTGTTGTATGTATGTTGTTAGAATATAATTGAATAGTTACTTTAGTATTAGTATATAGTATAATAGTTTTTTATTTAATAGGTATTTTTATTGGTTGTGGTTGTGATATGTTTTACTGGTTATTTGGTAATGAAAGTTTGAGTTGATAAATAAATTTAATTTGTTAATTATTTAATATTATGTTTGTATTTAGGGTTCTCGAATGTTGCAATGTAACCAGTATATGCCGCCGGATCGGTACAATCCAATAGTGGAAGGGTATTTACGGGACACAAGCTTTTATCATGTTTCACAGATTGGAGTTGTCCAATGCCAGCCGGCATTGGTTAATGCTCTGGTCGAGAGATGGCGCCCTGAAACACACACGTTCCACTTTCCGGTTGGTGAGTGTGCCATGACACTGGAGGATGTGGCTTTAATTCTTGGTCTGCCGACGAATGGTTTGCCAGTTACGGGACCGACACTGAGCAGTTATGAGGCTTTAGAAACTGAATGCCTGGGCCAGTTTGGTGTTGCACCTATGAAGTCAGACTGCAGGGGAAGTTTCATCAAGTTGGTTTGGTTTCGAACATTGAAAGATCGATTAGTGTTGGTTGATGATATCCAGATTCAGAGGTACGTGAAGTGCCACATAATGTTATTGTTTGGGACCGTTATGTTTGAAGATAAGTCTGCATCAGGGGTGCACTGAAAGTTTCTACCATTACTCCGTAACTTTGCGGAGATCATACAGTTCAGCTGGGGATCGACCTACCTGGCACACCTGTATAGATCATTGTGTAGAGCAACTCGGGTCGACTGTAAGGAGATTGATGGTCCGCTGACACTGTTGCTTGCCTGGGCTTGGACCCGTCTACCATTCATTGCGCCGATTCCAAGCAATCCTCAAATCTTTCCGATTGCAAATAGGTAAATTTAATTACTAAACGCTTTTAAATAGTGTATTTTAAATTGTATCCATAAATGTAAGTTAGCGACTCGCTTGATGTCAGGTTCCATAACTGGAAGCGTCAGAATCGGCCTTACAGATTTCGTACCCTTGAGACCTATAGGAGAGATCTGGATGTTCTGCAAGAAGGACAGGATTGTTGTAATAAATAAGTAGTTCTTTTCGTTTAGCCGTATTATTATTCTGTGTGTAATCCTCGGTTACTTGCATAATGTGTGCAGTTTGTTTGGGAGCCTTATGCAATTGGAAGGACCGATCCGGAAGTGATTCCTCCTGACATCCGTCAGCATTCTGCTATTTGGAGTGCCACAGTTCCACTTATATCTTTTGAATGTATTGAGTGGCATGCATCTGATAGACTGAGGAGGCAGTTTGGCTTGACTCAGGGTATTCCTAATCAGGAGCGAGACCTAGGTGAAGCACACGGCGAAGTTCTGACAGGTCCGAAGAATCAAGATTGGTTTGGAACCCACTCATCCTAGGTTATGCAGTGGACGAACCGGTATAGTCTAGTTCTTGTCGATGACACGGTGCCCTTACAACATCAGGCAGATATTTACTTGCATTGGTACCGAGGTACATTTGGTGACCACTTGCAGCTGTCACAGATGGAACCGCAAGATAATCAGCCCGGTGATCCTATGCGTAATCAGGAGAACCAAGAACCACAATCACCGCAACCACCATCGCCACCGCTACCACCGCCCCCTCACAAACACAGGCACAACAAGAGCCTGAGCAGTTCACTCCATACATTCCTGACATGCATTCTGCGGATTACCTGACTCCACCAGTATATCAGCAATACTGGAGTGTCCCGCACCAAGAATCTAGTGAACAGGGTTCTTTTAGCCAGCTACTTGGGTTCTGGCTCCTGCTCCAGGTTACTCATATCCAGCTTACAGAGACATTTCCACCGGTCAGATGGCCCAACCGAGCGGGATAGCTCCAGGTAGATTGTCATTGGATACGAGACCTCGACAGCACACTTCCTCTGGTACATCCGGAGGTAGATTTTCTGTTGACTCTAGTATGAGTGATGATGCCACAAGGGGTATCATACAGAGTGGCATTGATCGTCGTGTTCCGATGAAGTAAATATTTAAAAAGATTTGGTTTTAAACATGTTATATTTAAAGATGATATATTTAAAAAGAAGGAATTATGTCTTGAATTGGAATTGTTAATCACGTCATACAATAACGTCACATACAAAAGTCATACAATATATACAATACTCAAAGTCATACACTAAATCGAGTAAACGCTATGGCCGGAGCTCTATTGCGTGGTCGCACCCGGATTACTTGGCCCACCACGTTGCCGACATCTACTACGGCTGTGGCCCTCGGCCCCGCATTGCTTACATCGCCTAGGACCACGCATCCGAGTGTCCATCTCATTCAAGAACTGGGTCATCCTTGGACGACCTTTGGATACCCGTCTTAGGAATGGATTACCTACGAATCGAGGTCCATGATAAACAGGCCATGTTGTCGGATTCCCGAGTGGCCTAAACCTAGCCCTGTACACTCGTCGAATCTGGTCCATCTTGTAGACATCATGTACATACAGTTGCCAATCAAGACGTTGGTTTGCACAACAAGCAAACACATGTCGACACGGAAGCCGGTCAACTTGGAACTCACCACAGTCACATCGTTGTTGACGGAGGTCCACTGTATACTCCACACCACTAGGACACTCACGCACTTCGAATACCTCATTCTGTGGGTCAAAGCAACTAACTTGGATGTTACCTGCTGCCCGCTGATTTGCATGTAGTTTGGAAGTTACAAGCTCAGAGAACACATGTCCTGCATTAATTCGAGCCTCAGCCTTGGCTCTTTTTCACGTGAACAATTCATTAAGCCTGTAAAATGTTACCTTAACAAGTGCAGTGACTGGAAGATTGCGAGCCCTTTCAATACCGAGTTGATGCATTTCACTAGATTGGTTGTCATATGACCCCATCAATATCCCCCATCAAATGCCAAAGCATACTGCTCATGCGGAATTCGATCCAACCAGTTGGTATAAGCCTCACCCCGCTCACGTAAATGCTGATAACGCGTCTTGTACTCGCGAACTGTTCGCGAGTAACCTGTCACATAAAAAAGGGCCCACCATAAGAAACGTTCATCATAATAACTGAGTCCAGGAGTAAATGTAATCGTAAATATCATATCAATGTTGACAATAAGCTTCTGCAGATACGGAGCCTTGAATTTCCTCAGAAAGTTGGACTCTATGTGTCTGATGCAAAACATGTGGAATGCTCTGGGAGGAGACCAAGCTCCATGACTACGAGCAATAGCAGACCTAATGGAGTCGTGTCGATCGGAGATAAGGCCCACACCGTCACGTGTCACAACATGCTGTCGCAAGTTACTGAGAAAAAAGTGCCAAGCCTCAGATGTCTCTCCCTCAACTATGGCAAATGCAATCGGCACGATGTTGTTGTTGCCATCCTGTGAGACTGCAACCAACAAACAACCCTTGTACTTTCCATACAAATGAGTTCCGTCTACCTGCACTATTGGCTTGCAATGTCTGAAGGCTCTAATACAAGGGTAATAACTCCAGAAGACTCGGTTTAGCACACGAATATTTGGAACCAAGTCATCTCCCTGGTACGCAGGCATTGTTTCAAAATGAACAACTGCGGATGGCTCCTTGTGACACATGGCCTCAAACCATATCGGCAAGGCTTTGTACGAAGCTTCCCACCCTCCGAAAATTGACTCCACTGCCTTCTGTTTAGCCAACCTGCTTTGCGATAACTAATGGTGTAGTTAAACTTTGACTGTACTTCCGCAATCACTGATTTCACCCTAATAGACGGGTCAACTTCTACCAACGGCTTTATTGCTTCTGCAACTGTGTTGGAATCCAGCTTCGAATGATCTTGAGAAATGGTGGCCCTAGTACAGGTGTGACAACCGTTGTACCTCCTTATCTCCCAACAGAACTTTCTGGACATTTTGCTCACCCTGATCAGTCAATCACATCCTGCACATACTGGGTGCATTTAGCATAGAATGTCGTCGGTTCTGACTCATGCACCCGATAATCTACACCTCTGCGGATTGTATAATCTTTCATCGCCTTAATTACTGCCTCCCTAGAACTGAATTCCATCCTCACAGTAAATTCACCATCCGGCATAAGGGAAAGCTCTGCTGCAATAACATCACAAATTTTAGAGTTGTCAGAACTAATAATGTAATAAACTAATAAGCACAGAACAATGGAAAACGTACTTCTCAAAACCGCTCCGGTCGAACTGGCCGCTCCGGTCGAACCGGTCGAACCGGTCGGTCCGGTCGAACCGACCGGCCCTGTCCAAGTGTCTGCCCCAGTCGAATCGGCCGAGCAAGTTTGATTCAAGCACCAATTTGACTATATTAAACGTTAAACAATTACTACTATATTTTGCCTATTTACCCTTATCTTAAGTATTTGTCCTAAACACAAAACCCATGCACAAATCATACTATCACAAATCTTAACTTAAATTAATGGCGCACCTGCATTTACATATTGAGGATACTCCGGTGCATGCATGGCATCCAAATCCAACGACCGCATGAAACTCGGCTCCACAAACGGCTGCTGATTTGCTAGTGCATTTGCCACATCCGCTACATCTGCCACCACAGCCTCGTCAGCTTGATCTTCGTTTTCACCCGGATTAACGACCTTGTAGTTACTTTCGAACTCTTCTTCACTATCACTGTTGTAATCTTCCAATTCAATATCTCGGTCCGCTGCAGATTGCTCGAACTTAATATACAATTCGATAAACGTCATTCACAACTGACTTTCAAGATACACTGAAAACATTTCTTGCATGCTCGCTTCATCGGTCACGTATTTCGTTTGAAATTGCACGAACCCACCAAAGACAGATATAGGATATCTGTACAGAATACATGACACTCTCCTAGATATTTTAGAATCCATCTTCTCACATATGACCCCTTTTAATTTTTCAAATGACAGTGTGAATGGAATAATAATATCTAACGTATTATCACACACAAATTTCACTCCTTCTAATGTTTGTTATAAAGTATGGCCATCATAATACACTTTTAATCTTACTCTATCATCCATGATAATAGAGAAGAAGAGATCTACAAATAAAGAAGAAAAGATCTGCAAAGAAGAGATTTAGAGAGTTGTAGCAACGAAGAAGAAGAATGAAATGAGCTGCTCAGATTCGGTGGGTGCATCTATATATATATACCACACTCAAATCGGACCATCCGACCGGATGTATGGCCATTCGAAATTTTAAGAACAAAAAAATCGGACGGTCCGATTACCAGAAAGCCCGCCCAAAAAATTTTCTTTACCCATAATTGCTGGGTCCGATTTTGGTGAGCAACATTTTTTGAAATAGGCCCTCAAATCGGTTGGTCCGATTTCCATGGGCAAAAAAACCCAACACCCTTCCGCATGCTATAAATCGTATGGTCCGACTTCCATGCATGCACCATCACCGCGCACAAATCGGATGGTCCGATTTCTGTCCGATTTGTGACCCTCACCCCCTGCAAGAAATCGAACCGTCCAATTTCCCTCCGTCAGATGACCGCCGTCACACACTTGTTAAATACTACTAACCTCCATAAACGGACGTTACACCAAACCGTGCATCATATCCAAAAAAATTAGCCGCACAAATAAGATTGAAATTTGTATAATCATTAGGCCTCCATTTCATATGCATCCATTTTTTTATTTGATGAATTAGCCATTATTTCATATTAGATATGAATACTCTGTTGTTTAACCTTAAAAATAAAATCACTAAAAGAAAGTGATCAAAATAACGAAATATATATATATATATATATATATATAGAGCAAAATAAAATAAAATACACCCACACAGACTAGACAACACAAACCTAACAATAAAAAGGGAGAAAAGGGTGAAGCTGCCACTAAAAATATTAAATAAAAATTATTTGTGAGAAAATTAAAACTAATCCAAAACATTTAAAAGTTTATTTATTTTGCATTCATTAATTGTTATTAAAATTTAGAATAATTAGATAATATTAAATATAATAAATATATAATTATAGATATTATATAAATAAAACTATAAACATTAAACTAAATTAAATGAATTTAAATTATTATTTCCTAAACATTATTGTACATGATAAGATAACCCCCTCATTAATACTTTCATAAATAGACAAAAGAAAAAACTAGTTAGGCCGGCTAGGCTAGGCTCATCTTTCATTTAATTAGTATTAAAAACTATACCCACATAACCATGACTAAATTGCTTTAAAACGAAAAAATTAATAAAATAAAAATTAAATATTTAATTATTTTTAAATTAAAATAACAAAATTTACACATAATTAAATTATAAATTTAATAATAATTACTTTTTTATTTTATTATTTTATCAATCTTCTTGCTCTAAAAATCATTTTCCAATAATAAAAATGGCCTTTATATGATTTGCACCATTCGTATTCCTATAATTAAGAAAATGGCTTAACCTTTTATATATATATATATATATATATATATATATATATATATATATATATATATATATATATATATATATATATATTAACACAAAAAAAAACAATATATAAACCTCTAAACAGGTTTTAGTTTGATATTTAAATCTTTAATAAATTTTAATGACCATATCAATTTTTTTTGTTAACAACTAAGCATTTATGTTATAAGTTTTAATTTGGTCTCTAAAATTTTAAATATTTTATTTCAATCTTCAAAAATTTTAAACGTTCTATATCAGTCTCTACAAATTTTAAGTAGGTCCAATATTAAAGACTTTAGTCATTTTCAGAAGTTCTTAAAAACTTTATTAATGTCTTTATGAATAATCATTAAAATTGATTTATTTGTTTAAACACTTTTAAAAAAATCTGACATAAAAATACTTTGTCATCTTAGTTGATTCCATTAACGAAAAAAACTTTTTTTTAATAGTTAGTGTTGATCGAAAATATTTTCGATCGAAGATATTTGTCAGATCGATATGAATCAAGTATAATTTTTCGAGAAGGCACATGCATAAGTATAAGTTTAAAAGTAGTCAACATTGATTTGAGTTTCGATCATTTTGTCGATCGAATGGGGTTAAATCGAATAAGGGATTCGATTTGAGAAATCGACTAAAGCGTTCGAAGAACTGGTTGAATAGAAGCGGGAAGGTTAGTAGTTTTCATTATGCAAGAAAAACATGGGGAATATCTACAATCACGCAGCGGAAATAGTTACCAAGAGTGATTGTATTTCAAATTCATAATTTCTTATTTAATTGTAATTAATTGTAATTTAATTAACCGTTATGTAAGATAGCCTATAAATATTGTGAAGTGTTAGGGAATAAGGGTTGGAACCGTTACTCAGAAAAAACACTATAAGCATTCTCACATCCCAACGAATCCCTGAGATTGCAATCGAGTTACACTTTCTGTAGGGTTCGTTCCACCTTCTTCTTTCAATTTAGTCTTTCTGTAAACTTAACCGTTCAATTAATTTTATTCACGAAGTGTTCTTTATGTTCCTTATCTAATTTATCTTTCTGCGTTTTCATTCCTTCTGTTACAGTTCTTTGATTTAATTGAAGGTATTGTTATTGCTTTTTTCTTTTAATCTTCATGCAAACCTGTCCATTTACTATTTATTTAGTTTTCAAAACTTTAATTTTCATGGACTAAAGAAGGCAAATCTGAAATTGTCAAAGCAGATTCGAGTCTATATGTCGAACAAATGCATGTCGATTTTAGGATATATAATCATAAATTGAAGCTTTTGAATGTTGATCGATCTCTGAATCCTTATAATTGTGAAGGGTGTTATCTAACTTCGGAGGGACTTTCGGTGAAGTTGCACTATCCAGATATGCCTTTCGAGCCGACGGGTTGGGATTGTCTTTCTTGAAGACCTCGAGAAAGAACTATGGACCAGGTTGAGGAAGTGTCTAACTACCTGGAAACATTGCATAATTATTTAAGTAATTTCCAAGTTTTAGAAAATAAAGATGACTCTTCTGATAAAGTTGGATCATATAGAATTAGTACATTTACTAGTTATAGTATGTTAGATTTGACACTTCCAGTCGAATTTAGTTATAATTTCCCTATTGATTGTAATGAAACTAATGATGTGAGTCAGGCTGCCGATTTAGTAGCATAGGCTCATTGTGTATAAAATAAATATAATGATGATTTAATCAAAGATCAAGTTTTTACTATTTCTAATGATGCTATTGATTTTACTTTCGATTGTATTTATGATTTGGAGCCTTTGGGATTTGAAAAATATTCAATCGAAGATGATCATTATAAATTATTTGAATCTCAGGATCCTTTAGAGGAAATTAATTTGGGGACTCATGATGGCGTTCAAATTACATATATTTGTAAACATATTATTGATCCTTTTCAAACTGAGCTTTTCAATTTGTTACATGAGTTTAAGGATTGTTTCGCATGGGACTACCATGAAATGCCTGATCTTGATCGTTCATTAGTAGAACATTGATTAGTATTTAAACCCAATGTTCGACCTGTGAAACAAACCACAAGACGTTTTGTTCCTAAAATCAATGTGAAAGTTAAAGAAGAAATAGAACGCTTGATCAAAGCAAAATTTATTCGAACTGCTCGATATGTGGAGTGGATATCGAATATTGTTCCAGTGATGAAGAAAAATGGGAAATTAAAGGTATGTACTGATTTTCGCAATTTAAATAATGGTACCCCAAAGGATGAAAATTTTATGCCAATTGCCGATATGTTGATCGATTCTGCATCAGGAAATGAAATTCTTAGTTTTATAGACGGTTATTCTGGATACAACAAAATTTTTATTGTGGAAGATGATGTGGCTAAAACTGCTTTCCGTTGTCCTGGAGCGTTAGGTACATATGAGTGGGTGGTTATGCCTTTTGGTTTGAAAAATACTGGGGCTACTTATCAACAAGTAATGAATGCTATTTTTCATGAATTTATTAGAAATTTATGGAAGTATATATCGATGACGTGATGGTCAAATTAATTTCTGTGAGTCAACATATAGACCACTTACGAAAGGCATTTCTGACTATGAGAAAAAAGGATTAAAAATGAATCCTTTGAAATGTACTTTCGGGGTATCGATTGGAAACTTCTTAGGCTTTGTTGTTCATAAAAAGAGGATAGCTATTGATAAAAAAAAAGCAAATGCAATATTAGCTTTATCCGCACCCAAATTGAAGAAAGAAGTACAATCGTTTTTGGGTAAGGTAAATTATCTTCGAAGGTTCATTTCGAATCTTTTAGATCGAACTAGGGTGTTTGCACCTTTAGTAAAATTAAAGAGTGGTTCGAAATTCGAATGGACCACAGAACATCAGTTAGCGTTCGATTCAATCAAAACATATTTGTCTAAAGCCCCAATTATGACAAGTGTTCGTCCATTTGAACCTTTAAAATTGTACATTACTGCATCTAAAAATACTATAGGGTGTATGTTAGCCCAAGATGATGAAGATGGTCATGAGAGGGCAGTTTACTACCTTAGTCGAGTTCTTACTGATATCGAAATAAGGTATTCCCCAATCGAAAAATTGTGTTTATCACTATATCATGCTTATATGAAATTAAAGTGTTATATGGTGGCTAAATCGGTGAAGATTATAGCACAGACCGATCTTGTTAAGTACATGCTCAGTTTTCCTATGTTAAAGGGACGTTTGGGGAAGTGGATGTTAGCATTAACAGAATTTGATTTACAGTATGTCCCAGCCAAGGCTGTTAAGGGATAGGTCATTGCAGATTTTCTTGTAGACAATTCGAAAGATCTAAATGACCAGGGGGCAAATATAGTTGATGTTGAGGTTAACTATTGGAAATTGTATTTTGATGGATCTGAGCACAAAGATGGTACATGGGTTGGAATTCTCATTATCTCACCGGAGGATATCCTGTCAGAGTTCTTGTTCGAATTAAAGTATCCTTGCTCTAATAATGTCGCTGAATATGAGGCTTTAATTTTAGGTTTCGGAATTTTAATCGACAAGGGAGTTTTAGAAGTTCAAATTCTAGGGGATTCACAGTTAGTTTTAAAGCAGTTGTCAAAGGAATTTAGATGTAATAATGAGATGTTATAAAAATATTTAGTAACTGCTTGGGAGTTGTTAACGTCTTTTCAGAAGGTTTCTTTGGTGCATATCCCTAGAATTCATAATGAAATTGCCAATGAGTTGGCTCAAATTGCTTCGAGGTATCGTATTGGTCCAGAAACTATTAAGAAGTTATCTAGTATCCATCAAATTTTAGTACCAGCGAATGAAAGAGAAGTGTTGTGTATGGATGAATGGGAGGATTCTGATTGGAGAAAAACTATTGCTCAGTATTTAAAAGATCCCAATACCGTAGTCGATAGGAAAATAAAATTACGAGCAATAAACTTTATTTTATTGGCCGATGAATTATATAAAAAATGGATCGATTGAAGGTTGATGAGATGTTTGAGTCGAGAAGATCAGAATATTGCTTTGGGTGAAGTTCATAATGGAATCTGTGGTGCTCATCAGGCAGGAAAGAAAATGAGATGGGTGTTATATCGTAATCATGTATATTGGCCATCTATGATAAAAGATTGTATTGATTATGTAAAGGCATGTCAAGAATGTCAGAAACATGGTTCGATACAACAAATTCCAGCAGCCAAATTACATTCGATAATAAAGTCATGGCCATTTAGAGGTTGGGCTTTGGATATAATTGGTTTGATTCATCCTCCTTCATCGAAACAACACAAATTTATTTTGGTGGCTATTGATTATTTCACAAAATGGGTTGAGGCTATTCCGTTAGTAGAGGTTGGTCAAAGTGAGATAATTGACTTTATTGAGAAAAATATTATCCATCGATTTGGAATTCCTCAAACGTTAAGCACTGATCAAGGAACTATGTTCACTGGCCAGCGAATTAAAAATTTTGTGGCTTCAAGAAACATTAGTATGGTTACTTCGACTCCTTATTATGTACAGGCTAATGGGCAAGTAGAAGCAGCGAATAAGATATTGATAGGCTTGATTAAAAAGCATATCGGGAGTAAGCCTTGAACATGGCATGAGACTTTGAGCCAAATATTGTGGGCCTATCGAAACTCACCAAGAGGTTCGACAGGAACTTCACCTCATAAATTGGTATATGGCCATGATGCCATATTACCATTGGAAATTAATTTGAATACTTTAAGAGTATCGAAACAAAATGATTTACCAGTCGATGATTATTGGAATGCAATGTTTGACGAGTTAAATGAGTTAGATTCAGAGCGAATCTTGGCACTTGAGACAGAAAGAAAGTGCTGTTCGAAGTTATAATCGTCGAATTAAAGAAAAATCTTTCAAGATAGGTGAATTGATTTTGAAAGTTATTTTACCGATGGAAAAGAAATCGAGATTTTTGGGTAAATGGTCCCATAGTTGGGAAGGCCCTTTTCGAATAATAGGGACATATTTTGAGAATGCCTATCAAATTAAAGATATCGAGTCAGAAAAGGTGATTAACTCGATCAATGAAAAATACTTAAAACTCTTTTATTGTTGGCAAACTTAGAAGTTCAACATATACTAAAGTTCAGAGAATGATGAGTTCAAGAGATTCAGATAAAGAAGGAAGAGTGAAATTTAAAAGTGTTACTGTAGCCGTTACTGACAAAAGGAATGCAAATAGAGGTAACTTCGTGAAAAAGATGAAGTGGTAGGAAGAGGAAGCGCAAGTCTCGGGAGACGTGTCGAGTGGATCAATCGTAATGGGAGTTTTAATGGTAATTATTGTTGATTTGGGAACTGGCGTTTTTGGATTAAATGCTTTACTCTTCGATAATGATATCGAAAGCAATCATATTAATCCAAGGGACAATTTGTTGATCAAAAATATTTTCGATTGAAGATATTTGTCAGGACGATATGGATCAAGTATAATTTCTCGAGAAGACACGTGCATAAGTATAAGTTTTAGAGTAGTCAGCGTCGATTTGAGTTTCGATCATTTTGTCGATCGAATGGGGTTAAATCGAATAAGGGATTCGATTTGAGAAATCGAGTAAAGCCTTCGAAGAGCTGGTTGAATAGAAGTGGGAAGGTTAGTGGCTTTCATTACGCAAGAAAAACATGGGGAATATCTACAATCACGTAGCGGGAACAATTAGCAAGAGTGATTGTATTTCAAATTCATAATTTCTTATTTAATTGTAATTAATTTTAATTTAATTAACCGTTATGTAAGATAGCCTATAAATATTGTGAAGTAGTGTTAGGGAATAAGGGTTGGAACTTTTACTCAGAAAAACACTCTAAACATTCTCACATCCCAGCGAATTCCTGAGATTGCAATCGAGTTACACTTTCTGATCTGTAGGGTTCCTTCCACCTTCTTCTTTCAATTTAGTTTTTTCTGTAAACTTAACCATTCAATTAATTTTATTCACGAAGTGTTCTTTATGTTCCTCATCTAATTTATCTTTCTGCGTTTTTATTCCTTCTGTTACAGTTCTTTGATTTAATTGAAGGTATTGTTATTGCTTTTTTCTTTTAATCTTCATGCAAACCTGTCCATTTACTATTTATTTAGTTTTCAAAACTTTAATTTCCTAACCGCATTTTATCAATACATTTGTTTAATCGAAGACGCTTTGATGCACTTTTAAAAAATTGGTACTCGCACAGAGGAATAGGTTTCTCTCCCAGATCACTAGATATCAAATTACCATCGATTTGCTAAAAATCGTTAGACACTTTTCTAGCATTTTAAAAAAATTAGAGAGTATTTTGTTGTTAACAAAAATAGATGTTATTTTTGAGTGTTTTGATAATGCGAGAGTAAAATTAGTAGTTAACTTAAAATTTGTTGAAACTAATTAAAATGTTTAATTAAAAATTTATTAAAGATTGATTTAGGATATTACTTAGTATTAATTAATCCACACTTTTTTAATTTATATTATGATATTATTTAAAAGTGATCAATGTGTAAATAATAATAATAATAATAATAATAAACGTAAGATTAGTTTATATGATAAATTTGTAGTTTAAAAACTTATTAATTGAACCATAAGTATAAAAAAGTTTATGTGGACAATCCCGGCTTTACAAAGCGATCGTTAAGACATAAGAGCCAACAATTTAACTTAGTTCATTCGTTAGATTCTTGTTCGTGGTTTCATGCATCTACAAGTTGGTTATGCTCAAGATTTCACTTATGATATAATTTAATCATCTTATTATCTCAATCCAAAAATTTACCATTGGGTAAATATTAAAATAGTCATTGATTTTAGAAAACACTAACAAAAATATCTTTATTTTGTATAACAACAAAAATATTCTTAAATATTATAAAACTTGGCAAAAACAAACAACTATAAAGAATATTATTCTTTTATTATTGACACAAAATTTTTATATTTAGCAAATCGCTAATGTATTTGATATAAAAATTTGTAGAAATATTTAAAAAATTATTTAAAAGTAGATTAAAAAAATGGACTAAAATTCAATCTTTAGATTTTTTTGTAATTTTAACAGTATTCTTGGTTATTGAAAAAAAAGAATTTAGATCCTCTAAAGTGAGAAAGTTGATAAAGTAATAAATTGAAGAATTAATTACTATTGATTTTGTAACTTTTATAAGATGTATGTTCTACTATCTTAATTTAAGAGTGATTAATTTTTCACTTTAGCATTTTACTAACTGTTCGGTTGTTGGTTTTCCGGACAAATCGGGCGATAATTGGAGGGAGTGAGAACGCCTCGACCACGGTCGTGCTAGAGTCGGGTTTGCCGAGTAGCCGAGCACTTGTTGTGGAAGGAGAGTGAGGGGGTGCCACCTGCAAAGACACTCCGACGCTCTAGTCAGCTAATGTGCAGGCGGAAAAATGGTTAGGTGGGAGAGTGTGACGTACCTTGGGGGAAGGGCAGGTCCTTCCCCATTTATACTGTGTCAGAGGTGGGCCCTACAAGGACAGGCCCACCTTCCTCGAAGCTTCCTTATAGCTGCAGTAGAGAGCTGTCAGGGACGCGTGTCCAGGTCGAGTGGTGAGCTGCATATGACCGACCGCTCGGGTCGGGTATTCAGTGGGTCGGGTCGACCCGTAAGTGGCCTGGGCCAGGCCGTTACAGTGCCCCCACGCGCCGTTAACCGACTGTATGGGTCGTTGGAGGCGAGTTCTCTGTTGTCGCGAGGTCGATCGTTCGTATGAGGGACGCGCCGCTCGCATGCGTGCCCGTTCGTAATTCGGGGCGTTCTTTTGTCGCCTCGTTTCTCGCGAGGGGCATTAAATGCTCATTAAGGGTCGAAAAAACCCATGCGTGCAAAGACTGTTCTGCCCCTAGGCCTTTCGTGCTTCCACTGAAGCGGTTTTAAACAGTTTTACGTTTTGTTCTTCTTCTGCTTGCTTTTCTGATCATATTGCCTATTCCTTCGTCCTACGATCTCATCACTTAGAAGTTCTTTTCATTGCTCCAGTGTGCTTCGTCCTTATTTGAATTTTCTCGATTCATCCAGGTAACTACTTCTTTCCTTTCGCTTTAATGGTTGTTTGCATGTTTGTTATGATCATTTTTCCTGTGCTTGCTCTTTTCTTGTTGTTCATGGACGCATTTTCATGGATGCACTTTCTTTTTGTTGACTGTGGTGTGTCATGGGGGGTTTGTGTCTTTGTTCTGGTCTCGGTTTTGTTTGGTCCCCCTTGTGGTCACGGCACGTGGGGTTTCTTTGGGTTTTTCCTGGATTCCGACCTCACGGACTAACCGCGCGGTGCCCCCACTGTAGGTATGCCTCGTGTCGTTAGCCGAGCTTCTAGCTCCGCCGCGGGTTATGACCCGTATGCGTGGGTGGTTTCCGACCTCAGGAACTCTCCCAATCAGATGGGTGAGGAGGAGCTTACGGAATTTCGCCAGGCCGAATATCTCTGTGGGGGTACCGACGAGGAGGCGAACTATGATGTTTATGTCCCCGCCCCTCACGAGCGGCTTTATGAGATTAATTTCAATGCCCCCCGGGTTGCCGATTGGATCTGGTTTTACAAGGCCATGTTCACTCAGGTTGGGGTCCGCATCCCCTTTTCCCCCTTTCAGATGAGCCTCCTAAACCGAATTTCGGTGGCACCATCTCAATTACATCCGAACAGCTGGGCATCCATCCGCTGCTTCGAGATGGTGTGCGAGTACTTAGAGCTACCGATCTCTGTCGACCTCTTCCTCTTTTTCTTTAATCTAACTAACCCTTCGAATGAGGGGAAACACAAGAAAGTGTTCATGTCCTTCCGGTCTGCCCAGGGCCGGAGGATCTTTGGTTTGTTCGAGGACTCCTACCACGGGTTCAAGGACAAGTATTTTAAGGTCCACCCAGTCAAGGGTCGTCACCCTTTTTGGTTGTCTTTGGAAAAGGAGCGCCTCATCCCGACGTATTGGAGTTTCTGGGTGGGGTCTAATCCTTTTATCAAGGTTACTTATAAAGGGATGTCGACTGTGGATCGGCGGATAGCCGACATTTTGTGGGCGGTTCTTGGGAGAAACAATGTGAATCCCCATCTCCTCATGGGTAACCGGGAGGCCGCCCGAGATTATATCCGTGAGTTTCTCTTGTCATGTAGTCGCTTGTTTAAATTTTCCATTGCTGCTTCCATTAACTTGTTCATTTTTCAATTTGTTCTGTAGTGGGGCTTTCTGCCGAAGTGACCGGCATGGATAACTTGTATCAAACCTTTCTTCAGGATGACGAGGGTGAGGAGACTGGAGGACAGCAGGCGACGGTTCCTCCAGAAGTGCCTCCTCCCGATGTCGACGCGTCCGCAAAAGCCGCCACCCCGACTTCTGCAACCCCGATTCCTCCAGAAATTCCTATTCCTGGGCACTCGTCTTCCTCTCGTCGGGAGGAGGAGGAAGAGCTGTCCGTCATCCCCATTCCCAAGAGACAGAGGTCCCAGTCTAGTTCCGAGGGGGTTTTGACTGTCATGGAAAGGAATTTTGACGCTGGGACGTTCATAGACGCCCAGCTGCTTCCGGGCACAGAGGATCATTTCCATGGCACCGACCTCTCGGGGCAGGCTCGGTGGATGTACCGCACCCTCCTTCGTGGCGCGGCCATAGCCCAAAAGGCTGAGTTTGAACTTTCTGGTATGGCCTCGCTTCGTCGGAAGCTTGAATCTGCCGTTGATGCCAACAACAAGTACAAAAACCAAGTTAAAACGCTTTAGGATCAGTTGGTTGAAGCGGGGAATAAGCTTGATGCTGCCGAGAAAAAGACTGCTTCGGCAGAGGAGAAATTGAAGACTGCCGATGCCTCTGTATCTCGTCTAACGGAGCAGGAGATGACCTTGAAGAGCCAATTGAGTGCCGCGCAAAGTCGGGTGTCCGCTCTAGAGAAAGAGCGAGACGAAGCGGCGGCGTCCGCCAAGGCTGCTCGGGAGGAGGCCGAGTTGTTCAAGCGGAAGCACAAGGAGGTTAAGGAGCTGGGCAAGAATGCAATTTTTGTGACTGAAGATGCCCTCAAGGCTCAAGTGAAGATTGTTTCTCCGGACTTCGACGTGTCGGCAATTGGTATTTTCAAGACCATCAAGGATGGGAAGATTGTTGATATGCCGAAGAAATAGTGTTTGTAATATCGAATTTTTTTTTGTTGAACCATTGTTCTACGACTTTTGGTGCCCGTTAGTGGGTTTATGGGATCGTTTGCCCGTACGTTTAATTCTTGTTTTACTTTGCTGTTGATTTACTTTGCGTTTCCGTTTACTCGCGTTGGCCGTTTATCGCGTGCGTTCTTGTTATGGTCGTTTATCATGTTTTTGACCTGAGGGGCTCCCGGGGTGATCAGTCCCGAGGCCGCGTATCCTTGCTTTCATAGTGGTCGCTCAAAAAGTTAGAAATAATGAGATAACATAGGCAAATATAGCATGTGGCAATTGGGCAGGTTCAATCATTGTAACAAAGACATTGAAGTGCTATTACAAAATAAATGGCTTAGGAATAAAACCTTCTTAAGTTATATGCATTCCATGTCCTCGGGACTTCCTTGCCGTTGAGTCTTTCTAGCTTGTATGCTCCTCTCCCGATTACCTCTTTGATTCGGTATGGTCCTTCCCAGTTCGCTGCTAGTTTGCCTTCTCCCGGGGCGGATGGGCCGATGTCATTACGCCTCAAGACGAGGTCGTTTTCCTCGAACTTTCTTTTGAGCGCTTTGGCATTGTAGCGTAAGGCCATTCTTTGTTTTAGCGCCGCTTCAGCTAGATGGGCCATTTCCCTGGTTTCTTCTATCAGGTCTTTCTCGACAGTTTCCTCTACTCCCTTCAGGAGTAATCGTGGGCTCGGCTCCCCGATCTCTACGGGTATCACTGCGTCTGACCCGTAGGTTAGTCGAAAGGGTGTCTCTTTAGTGGAGGATTGCTCGGTTGTTCGGTAGGACCAGAGGACCGAGGCTAGCTCGTCGGCCCAAGCGCCTTTCTTGTTATTCAGCCGCTTCTTGAGCCCTAGCAGTATGATCTTATTTGCGGACTCGACCTGCCCGTTTGTCTGTGGGTGTTCCACCGAGGAAAATTTCTGCTTTATGCCCAGGCCGGTGAGGAATTCTGTGAACTTCTTGTCGGTGAACTGTGTCCCATTGTCCGAGATGACGACTTCCGGGATACCAAATCGTGTTATGACTTGTCTCCACATGAATTTCCTGCAATTGGAGGAGGATATGCTGGCCAGTGGTTCGGCCTCTATCCATTTTGTGTAGTAGTCGATAGCGACTATGAGGTACTTGACTTGCCCCGGGCCGACGGGAAAAGGTCCTAAGAGGTCGACTCCCCATTGCGAGAACGGTCGAGAGGACGTTAGCAAGCTGAGCTCAGAGGCTGGTGCACGATGGAAGTTGGCGTTTTCTTGGCACTTGACACACTTCTTAACGAATTCCTTGGACTACTGGACGTGCTTCCGCCTTGACGGCTAAATGATGCGAGATGATTTTTGGGTCTATGCCTGGCATGTCGGCTGGCGTCCAGGCAAACAAGTCCCTATTGGCTCTTATCATTTCGACCAAGGGCTCCTTCAACTCATGCGGGAGGTTGTTGTTAACGAACGTGAATCTTTCCTCTTCCTCGCCGATCCTGAACTTCTCCAGATCCCCTTCTGGTTCCGGTCTGGGTTTGTCGTCTACTCTGGCATCTAGGTCGGCTAGGAACACACCGGACGCCTCCTTGGACTTCTTTCTTAGGGAGAGGCTGGCATTGTCACAAGCGACCGCCGTCTCAAGGTCTCCTCTTATGGATCCTATAGATCCGTCATCGGTAACGAACTTCATGACTAGCAGCTTTGTGTTGATTATGGCCTCGAAATCATTGATAGTCTTCCTTCCCAGAATAATATTATAGGCGGTGGAGTCTCGGAGGATCACGAACTCGGCCATCACCGATCTCCTGCCCTGGGATTGTCCTACTGAGATTCGCAGGGATATTATTCCGTCTGGTTTGATGAAATGGTCGCCCAATCCGATGACCCCATGTTGGTGAGTCGTCAGATCGGCATCCCTTAATCCCAGTGCGTCGAATACGTTGCGGAACATGATGTTCGAGTCCGCTCTCGTGTCAACAAGGATACGTTTGACGAGACCGGTCCCCACTCGGGCCGTTATGACCATGGGTGGATTTTCCGGGGCGTCGTCAAACCATTGGTCTTCTGGGCCGAAAGAAATGAATGGAGGCTTTTTAGAGTTTCGCGTCGACGAGGAGGAGATCGACAATATCTTTGCGTCTTTCTTGTGTGCGGATCTGGATCTTGGTGCGGCGTTTTTGGCCGTCACTACGTTTATCACAGTGAGGCCGTGATCTCCGCCTTCTGGCTCTTGTCGCCGCTTTGCCGAACGGGTTTTGCCTTCTTCGTCTTGGTCGCGGTAGCGCCTCCTTGGCTCCCTGATTAGGTGGGAGAACGCTGCTAGTTTACCTTCCCTTATCGCTTGTTCCAGCGCATCTTTTAGGTCAAAACAATCCTGCGTTAAGTGGCCGTAACCTTTGTGGTAATCGCAATAAAGGTTTTTGTTCCCTCCAGTGCGGTCCTTGAGTGGTCGGGGCTTCGGCAGGATTCCTTTCTCGGCTATTTGTTGGTAAACTTCCACGATGGGAAGAGTGAGTGGAGTGTAGTTGGTGAATTTCCCGACTCGGGGGAATGTCCTTGGTGCCTTGCTTGGCGCCTCTTCCCTGGTTCGTTCCTTTGGCCTTTCCCCGTTGTCCTGTTGCCGGGTTTGATTGTAGCTGGACTGCCGTTTGTTGGCAGCCACAACTCGGCTGACTTCCTCGTCATTTATGTACTCTTTGGCTACCGTCTGGATCTCATGCATTGTCCAAACCGGTTTCGTGGTAAGATGTTTTCGGAAGTTCTCGTTGAGGAGGCCGTTCGTCAGGCAAAGACTGGCCACCGAATCGGTTAGGCCATCGATTTCCAAGCATTCATCGTTGAACCGGTCTAGGTACCTCCTGGTCGGTTCTCCTTGTCTCTGGGTTACCCCTAGAAGGTTGATCGGGTGCTTTGCCTTCGCTATCCGTGTTGTAAATTGGGCCAGGAATGCGCGGCTGATGTCCGAGAAACTGTAGATGGATCCCTGCGGGAGGCCGTTAAACCACCTGATCGCGGGTCCCGCTAAGGTTACCGGGAAGGCACGGCATCTTACCTCGTCCCCCACTCCCTCCAGATTCATCCTGGCCTCAAAGGCCGTGAGGTGTTCTAGAGGGTCTTGAGTTCCGTCGTACCTCATGTCCGTCGGTTTGTCGAAGTGTTTCGACAACCGGACTTCGAGGATAGATCGGTGGAATGGGGTGGCGCCCATTATCACAGGTTGTCGTGTTCTCTCGGATCTCCCGTCCCCGTCTTCGCGATCTCTTGCCGCTCGGCGGGTTAACCTGCCTCGGGAGTAGATGATCGTGTCATTTTGTCTTCTCGGGATAGGAGACTCCTCGCGCGTGCTCTCCGCTTCCGTTCGGGATGCGGAGGTACGCCGCGGGCGGCTTCGGTGGGAGTCTTCCTCTTCGCTTTCGGGGGATGGGGTGTAACTGGGATCAGTGGTTCGTCCGTCCTGGTCCCGGTCGGCCAACTGTCGCTCTAGGTTCTGGACCCTGTGGCGTAGCTCCTGCATTATTATGGCGCTGTCGCCGCCCGTTCCCCCGAAGGGTCGTGTCCTCGTGTGCTGTTCTGTGTGTTGTCGGGGGGACCTCCGCCGCCCCCTTAGCGAGGCGACGGAGGCTGCCCCCTCCGCTCCGGCTGCTCGGGCTTGGTCTCCGGGACCCAGCGCGACTTCCATTTAGGCGGTCCCCACAGCCGGCGCCAATGTTCGGTTGTTGGTTTTCCGGACAAATCGGGCGATAATTGGAGGGAGTGAGAACGCCTCGACCACGGTCGTGCTAGAGTCAGGTTTGCCGAGTAGCCGAGCACTTGTTGTGGAAGGAGAGTGAGGGGGTGCCACCTGCAAAGACACTCCGACGCTCTAGTCAGCTAATGTGCAGGCGGGAAAATGGTTAGGTGGGAAAGTGTGACGTACCTTGGGGGAAGGGCAGGTCCTTCCCCATTTATACTGTGTCAGAGGTGGGCCCTACAAGGACAGGCCCACCTTCCTCGAAGCTTCCTTATAGCTGCAGTGGAGAGCTGTCAGGGACGCGTGTCCGGGTCGAGTGGTGAGCTGCATATGACCGACCGCTCGGGTCGGGTATTCAGTGGGTCGGGTCGACCCGTAAGTAGCCTGAGCCAGGCCGTTACACTAACTTCCTTCCTTTAGAAAATCTTTGATAAAAAAAATACAAAAAATTCTAATTTGCATAAAATTATTAAATTTTAAAAATAAAAATGTTTTATTCTTTATTATGTTTGCAAAAAAATGATATAAAAATCTTCTCTAAAACATTTTTAAAAATATATATTTAATATTGTGTAATTTTGTTATATTTTAAAATAGTTTAAAAATATTTTTGTTATTAACAAAAATAAAAAATATTTTTATCAATAATATTTTTAAAAATTAAAAACAGTTTTAACCGTTTATCTTTTAAATTTATTATTTATTCCTAAGTCAGAAATTGGAATTGGTCAACGAACAGGTATCATCTAAATATGGTGATTTGCTTTTTGAGATGTGTTAGTTGTGAACTTGTGAATTGTGATGTATTTTTTTGTTTTTATAGTATCTTTCGGTTCGACAGGTCAATAATTAATCCGTCGCGAATTTAAACTTTATTTAAAAATTTATTGTTGATTAATAAATTACTACATATATAAATTAAAATAAAATTAAATTCTTGATTTATTTAAACAATTAAATAAACTAATTATTCGACTAACTCAAATTTGTTCCTCACGTATTGTCGTATTTATTATGCGACCCCTCTCTGGCGATCTTCATTAGCTGTCAACATGGGTCTTCTGTCTTCATGCAACCCCTAGCCTGTCCGTGAGGCAATATTAGCATGCAAAATTTATAGCGCAGCTGAACTTAAATGAAATCCATATTATCATCATTATTCAATCTTGTCTTTTTTCTAAAGGATTTAAATATAGTGAGTTTTATGGTGTCTTTGTTATGGTGTCTAAATTGTCTAACTTTTTTTTTAAAGTAAAAAATAAAATATTTAAAATAAAAAACAAATTATATAAAATTTATTAAATATAATTTATTTACTTCTTTTAGTAACTTAGATACAAAGTGTTAGACACCATAACATTTACCTTTAAATATATGTGTGGGACATATATATATAAGTTTAATTATAATATCATATAGCTAGTAACTTTTTATATTTATTTTTCAATTAATAAGTTTTCAGATATTAAAAATATATTAATAAAATTCTTATATTAAATACAAATGTCAGATTGGTTAATGTGTTAAATATATAGTAGTAGTATTTGAGTCCTTTGAACAAAGAAAATCTCATTAAAACATTTTTAATTATATTTGGTATATACTAAAATTAGTCATTAAAATAAAATATATTAAAATATAAAATATATATAAAAAAATAAATTATATATATTTATATATAAATACATAATAACTAATTTTAATGTGTAAATAATAATTTTTAAAAACTTTTATCCTAAGAGTAGTTGGACTGAGTTTTAGGTTCCTATTAATATAACAACTAAGTTCTTGTTGTAAGAATTTTTATTGTGTATGATATAGAGAATAATATTATCTATTTATACTAAATTGATTATAAAATTTAAAATAGTTAAAATAATTAAATTTTTTAAATGATTTTATTAGAAAAGGATAAATATAACAAATTTATAAAAAATATGATATGATAAAGATAAAAAATATAATTCAGTAAATTCATGTATACTTGTAAGGTCAAACATATATTATATATCACAAATTATTTGAAAATTAAGTAAAAACAATATACAAATTGATTAAAATATATTGGTGGACATTTTTTTTTTGGTTCTAAAATAGTACATAAAACGAAGAAAGAGTACTAAGAAGGATTATAAGAGAGTCCCTTCTAAGAATTTTACAAAGCTTATCCTAAGGTTTAAAGAAATGTGTCATGAATTTTTAGAAATCAAATCATGATGAACACACCGGCCTAGTATGAAGTATCCCTTAAAAGTTATTAATTAAGAAAGTGTCTAGATTAGCTGTTTCACAAATAACATTCCGGGAACTGCATTTTCAAACTAAAATAAATAATACATTTCCAGAAATTATATTTTTGATAATATATATTATATTCGGAAATTACTTATCTGTTTAGTGTTACAAGTGGTTTGAAATTGTTTTTAATAAGGATAAATAATAATAAGATATGTTTGTTTATTATATATATTTTTGGGAACAGAATTTTAATTTTTAAAGTAACCTCAATATATATCGGTAGAAGAATAATAATGAGCTATTTGATACGATACATAATAAATGAGGAATATAATAGTAATTTTACATCTTAGTTTTTATGAGAATAAAATTTAACATATATTTTAGACAAAAATTACATTTGAAAATAAATCCTAAAAGTCAAATTTTGAAACTTCAACCAAACATGAAAATAATATATTTTCATAAAAAAATTAATAATGAATTAAAATTTCTTAAATCCAACTTACACTTAAAAGTTTCTTTATGATGTTGTGTTTTACGCTTTTCCCTTTTCTTTGGTTAGGTGGTTATATATAAATATAGGTAAGGAGAAGAAGAGAAAAGGAAGCATATGATCAGCTAAGTAGGCACCTTTAATTTTAAATAGCTTGTAAAAGAAAATGCATAGTCTTCAGAAGCAACGAAGTTTATTATTTCAGTACCTGCGTTCATCATCAAACAGCAACAATATTATTCATAATTCAAAAATGATTCTTTCATCTTCTTCTTCTTTATTATTAGCCTCTAACTTTTCTTCCACTGCAGGCAAGGTCATTCCTTGCAAAGGTATGATAAAAAATAATTTTTTTTTCTGAAACTTATTATTATTATTGTTGCCCTTCATTATAACAAAATATTTTTTTCTCTATATATATGAATGAATATGCAGCTGCAGTTGCATGGGAAGCAGGGAAGCCATTGGTGATTGAAGATGTGGAGGTTGCTCCACCACAAGCCAAAGAAGTAAGGATTAACATCAAATATTCATCACTTTGCCACACTGATTTATATTTCTGGGAATCTAAGGTTAGTATTTAATTTCTAGAACATTCAATTCATATATGCTAAGCTTTCTTTAAATCTTCATGAAACTAGTAGTCTAATCCACCCAAAAGTAATTTGATTCATACCGTCAATACTTGTTTTTTTTTTCCTCTGACATATGCTAAATATTTGGTTGTTAATATATTTCGGATTTTTGTTTCAAATAAATAAAATAATTGTAAAAGTTATGAATTTAGAGGCACTCATAAAAAATTACATTTTTTTATTATTTATTTTGTAAGATAAATAACAAAAAATTTAAGTTTGCATGTATTTAGTTCGTTACGAGATAATTAATAAGATTATATATTTTTTTTAAATAATATCTCGTTGATAGTACAAATAAAATATATTTATAATTATATTATTTAAACTGCTAATAGAATAATATGGTATTTTACAATATGGTTTGGATTAATTTAAATTGTTTAATTTAAATCAACATGAATTCATAAAATAGTAATCAAATTTAAAATGTAGATTGAATTCACGCAATCAATCATAACCATTCGTAGAAATTAACAAAATTTAAAATGAAATAAATTATGTAGTTGAAAATTAACTTCCTCAAATAATGCATTGCAGCTTGATAGTCACACATTGCAATTTTTCCGCTTACTACTAGCACGCGTAACTCATGTCTATTGAAACCTCTTCTAAAAAATAGTTTAAATTTGTGAAAAAAAAATCCGTACAAATTATAATAATTTAATTGAATAAAATTAAAAAATAAATTTAGATTAATATAATAAAACTTATAATTTCCTTTAAATAAAATTAGATTAGATTGTAAATAAAAATTAAACATAATTCAAATTATGCTGAAAAATATAATTTTATCTCGTTGACAATATAAATAAAATAGTTATGTATCTCATGAACAAATAAACTATGCATAAAATATTTTGTTATTTCATTGGAAATTCAAACGAAATATTTATAACCATCTTGTTTTTTTATGTCAGTGAGATAAATAAATAAGTAATAAATAAAAAATATATAATTTTTTATTAGTGTGTCTATATCTGTAAATATTATATTTATTTTATTTATTTAAATAAAAAATTCATATATATTCCCTAACAATATGCATCTTTTTATAGACTTTCAGTCAAAAGAGATTTATGCATAGATAATTATAGATAATTAGATATATATGTAATTTTAACATCTCAACTTTAATTTAGTAATTAGTACGGTCACCTGAAATATAATGCTAATCGCAAGTTTAATTTCTCTAACATAGATCTAACTTGTCAATGTATTTGTTTGGGTGTTATTATTTTAATAAAAAAAATCTTTTTCAATAGAAAAAATCTTTTTTTATTTTTTAGTGTATTTGACAAATTTCGAGTAGTAAAGTAAAAGTACTAGAAAAATCAAAAAAATATCTTTTTTGAAAAATTATAATTTACATTTTTTTAAAAAATATTTTTTTCTTAAAAAAATATTTTTCATGTAATAAATAAATAAAAAAGTACTTTTATATTATTATATCCAAACATAATTAATAAATAAAAAGATTTTTTTATGAGATATCCAAACATAAAATTACTTTAACTTTTCTATAAAATCTTTTAAAAAAAAATAACTCAAAAAAAAATCTTTTCTAAAAAACTCAACCAAACAATCCCTATATTTTGCCTAAAACGCTTTCTGTCTTTTTCTACCGATTATGTTGCCTGCTCATTTATATATGTTTTAAATGCAATTATTGTCAAATAATAAATAAATGTTAACATTTTATTCTTCTCCCTTTTTTTTGGACGTGATTTCTAACGTACGTATAACTAACAATTTCTGCTGTGAATGAATGTGATCAGAGCGTACCACCAGTATTTCCACGCATATTAGGACACGAAGCATCTGGGTAAGTTGTAATCAATTTGATGGCTCCTGGTGCCATTAATGCTTCCCCACCATGAATACATATTGAATTAGAAAAAAAAAGGTCATTTAAAAATATAAAAAAATAGTGATGATAAATCATTTGAAATAAAATATTTCTAATTTATAATTTTATAAATAATGTAAGTTTAAATCTTATAACTAATTAACCCAAATTACTTACATAAATGATATTATTATATTTTTTTTCTCAAACTTATTACCAGTTTACCACTCAAAGAAAATAAAGGAAACTTTCCGATACTCATTCAATTATTCAGAAATCAGAACATTTGTTGATTCATAAAACACCCAACTGTGATACATTTGCTTAACTTTATATAGACAAAATCTGTAAATAAAATAATAAAGACAATAAGATATCTTTTTAGTGGTAAAATCTAACTAAACTAGTATTTAGAATTTGTTAAATAAAAAAAAATAGTCAAATTTGCACTACTAAATCCGCAGATTTTGGTGGGACAGGCGGGTAGCTCCTCGAATAGAAAGTTTTTTTTTATTAAATAAAAGATGAATTAGTATTATATAAATTAATAATTATATTATTTTTAAGTATATTTTTTATTTTTTATTATTTTTTATTATTAAATTTATTTCATACTTTAATATATATGTTTAAATTATGTGACTTATTTCTTAAAATAAAGATGATTCTATTGATTAATATTATTTTAAATAATTTTATTGAAATTAAAAATTTATAAAAGATATAATAAAAAAATTGTATTATAACTTAATTATTTTTTTATTTGTATTTATTTTTAATTATTATTTTTTAATTATTTTTATTTTTAAAAAAAGAGTTAAGTGGACTAGTTCCTATCCTACAATAATGCTAAGACAGGTTATAACATTTTAAACCCACTATTAACTTGGTGGGGGGACCGCCATTTTTTGAAGGAGGTTTGCTACACATACAAGTCTTTTTGGCTTATAAGTCTTACAAGTTGGCATAAGCCCAATAAAAAATACGTATTACACTCCCACCTTCAAGAGTAAATAAACGCACGTTATTCAACCACTTCCTGTTTCCAAAGCGCGCTACTCATCATGCATTATAAATGACTCTTCTTTTTCTTCCTCCATGAAAACAAGTTTCTTGCCAAATTTGAAGATAATGGAACTTCAGAAATACACCCAAACGATTACAGAAATACATCCAAAGGATTACAGAAATACACCCAAACGGTTACAGGAATTCACCCAAACGATTATAGAAATACACCCAAAGGATTACATAAATACACCCAAAGGATTACAAAACTACATCCAAAGGATTTAAGAAATACACCCAAAATTCGTTGAAGTACACCTTATGCATAATTCAGAACTCTTTCTCTTTCTCCTCCTCATCTTCTACTGCTTCTTCTTCTTCAAAAACGATTTCAGAGCTTGATGTCAAAAAACAATGGAAATCGAGAATAATGAAGAAAGAAAACAGAGAGAAAAGCACGTAAATGAAGAAGGAGAAAGAGAAGGCAAGAAACGAAAGAAAAGAAGAAGAAGAAGAGGAAGAGGAAGAAGAACATGCAGCAAGAAGAAGAAGAAGGTGCAGTGAAAATGTGCAGTAACGGTTGAAGAAGGAGAAAGAAAAGGCAAGAAACGAAAGAAAAGAAGAAGAAGAAGAGGAAGAGGAAGAAGAACATGCAGCAAGAAGAAGAAGAAGATGTAGTGAAAACGTGCAGTAACTGTTGAAGAAGGAGAAAGAGAAGGAAAGAAACGAAAGAAAAGAAGAAAAAGAGGAAGAGGAAGAAGAACGTACAAGAAGAAGAAGAAGGAGATACACTTGTAAAGACTTGTATAAAAAAATGTTTGTATGTAGAGAATTTCTCTTTTTGAAGAGGACTTGGCTGGATAGGCTACCCACTTTGCCACCCACCGTGGAAGTTTGCTCTCAAGTCTCAAGTTCACCAAAGTCTACGGATTAAGCGGTGTGAGTTAGTGCGAAATTTTTAAATTTGACGGTTTCACATTTTCCGTCATACCTATTTTTGTTAGTGATATATGCAAGCCGGTCTAATAGATTTCGGTCCATTTTTCAGCTCTACTTTATACATACCGCACTATGTTAAATATTTGATTTTAGAGTAGAGAAAAGATTGAGAAATGAAAGATTTGCAAGAATAAAATTTTAGAGTGTGTTTGATTTTAAAAAAATGTTTTTATTTTCAAATTTTCGATTGTTTTAAATAATTATTTTTTAAAATATGTAAGTTAAATATAAAAATATCTTTAAATAAATCTAACTAAAATGACTTTTCTAATTACAAAATAAATTAACTTTTTATAAATATTACTCCATATTTATTGATATATTTTGTAGTTTGCACCTAGTTTGGTATATAATAATCTTCACAAGATATCAAAAAATGCAATAATTTGTCTACATAATGTCCATGTCTATAATTTGGCGACATTTATTCTGTAGTAATTTCTTAAATTTGTGCCTTTTGAGTTTTGATTTTCTTGAGTAGCATCTCAATTCCCATTCTGATTTACTCTTGAGTCTTTACTCATTTGTTATCAAGGAGGAAGAACAAAGAAAAAGAATCGTATCTCTTGTGTTTCTTTATATACACACAAATAAATCATAAAAACTGGTTTCATTATTATTATAAGGGAACCATTCAGATAAAGATAAGGGCGGAGTTATATTGTAGCAAAAGACGACAATGACTCTTTCTAATTTTAATATTTTACATATAAATTATATGTAAATTTCAGTTTAGTCCCTTCTCAAAATTTTATTTTAGTCTTATTTTATTATATAAATATTTTTGGCATCTCTCTAATCTTTTATTTAGCTCCGTCCCTGAATAAAGACGTTTAAAACATCTTTTTTTAAAGATGTTTTTTAGTAATTAAAATTTAATACATATAATCGATTAAATGGATATGTCTAAAACGAGCTCAACAATTATGTGCTTATTGAATGAGTCACACTTATATAGGCCATTAGATCTTATTAGATGAAAATCAAAGGCTAATATAAAAGAAGAGCATTGATAGACTCTAATAAATATAGAATATCCTAATACATAAATAAATGTTTTAAATGGCAATACTTTAATACACAATACTTTAAACGACAACAAAATCTTTTATTCTTAAATAATTAAATATAAAATATATGAATATTTTTTATTTATTAAAATTAATTATTATGCACATTTTTTTATAATATTAAATAATTATATTAAAATAATATTGTAAACTATAACTAACATAAAAATATAAAATAATTAAAATTTTATTTTATATTACTTAATAAATAATTAAATTATTATATTTAAAATTTATTAACTAACTACGTTTATTAAAGATATTATTATATAATATAATTTTTTATAAAAATATTTTAAAAATATAATTTATTTAAAATATTATATATAATACATGAAAATATTAACTTTTTTATTTTTTTCAATTTTTTTAAAAAAACATAATAAATAATATAATTTTAAATACATACCTAAATAAAAAAGTTAATATTTTCATGTATTATATATAATATTTTAAATATATTTTATTTTTACAAATATTTTGATAAAAAATTATATGATATAATAATATATTTAACAAAGTAATTAGTTAATAAATTTTAAATATAATAATTTAATTATTTGTTAAGTAATATAAAATAAATTTAATTATTTTATATTTTTATATTGTAGTTTAAAATATCATTTTAATATTATAAAAAATTTTGCATAATAATTAATTTTAATGAATAAAAAATTTTATATTTTTTGTATTTATTTAATTTATATTTTTTAGAACAAAAAGTTTCTACCTTTATATAGTAAAATATGGGATAATCTTCTTATAATATATATATTAAGAGTGGCAAAACGGGTCGAGTCCGTCGGGTCGACCGCCGAACTCACTAAAAAATGTGGGTCGGACTAGGATTTAAAACCTGTCAAATTAAAAAAATTTGCCAAACCCGCAAAATTTTTATGCAAAATTTTTTATAATATTAAAAAATTATATTAAAATGGTATTTTAAATAGTTATACTATAACAGATTTAATATGTTTTCTGATTTCAATATTGTTATATGATTATAATTATTTAATATATAAAAAAATTATTAGATAGTATATAATGTAGGGGTCGCAATGCTGGCCGACTCGCCCCGCCAACTAAAGTGGGTATAAAATACTAGCCGTTTGACTTTATTTTTTTTGAAAAATAAAATTAATTAAAATTAACAAAAAATAAATTAAACAATTAAATACAAATAAAAAATAGTCAAATTATAATATAATTTTTTTACTATCTTTTTTTTTTATTTTTAACTTCAATAAAATTGTTCAAAATAATATTTGTCAATAGAACCATCTTTATTTTAAAAGATTCGACCCGTTTTACCACTCCTAATATATATATATATATATATATATATATATATATATATATATATATATATATATATATATATATATATATATATATATATAGGAAGATTATCACATATTTTATTATATAAAGATAGAAATTTTTTGTTCTTAAAAATATAAAATAAATAAATACAAAATATAAATTTTTTTATTTATTAAGATTAATTATTATACAAATTTTTTTATAATATTAAAATGATTTTTTAAGCAACAACATAAAAAAATAAAATAAATAAAATTTATTTTATATTACTTGATAAATAATTAATTTATTATATTTAAAATTTATTAACTAATTATTTTGTTAAACATATTATTATATAATATAATTTTTTATCAAAATATTTATAAAAATAAAATTTATTTAAAACGTTATATATAATATATGAAAATATTAACTTTTTTATTTAGATATGTATTTAAAATTATATTATTTATTATATTTTTTTAAATTAAAAAAATAAAAAAATTAATATTGTCATGTATTATAAATAATATTTTAAATAAATTATTTTTTAAAATATTTTTATAAAAAATTATATTATATAATAATATAGTTAATAAATTTTGAATATAATAATCTAATTATTTATCAGTAATATAAAATAAAATTTTAATAATTTTATATTTTTATGTTACAGTTTAAAATATTATTTTAATATAATTTTTTAATATTATAAAAAAGTTTTGCATAATAATTAATTTTATTAAATAAAAAATACTCATATATTTTATATTTATATATTTAAGAATAAAAGATTCTGTTGCTGTTTAAAGTATTGTGTATTAAAGAATTGTCATTTAAAGTATTTATTTATGTACTAGGATGTTCTATATTTATTGGAATCTATCTATACTCTTCTTTTATATTAGCCTTTGATTTTCATCTAATAAAATCTAATGGCCTATATAAGTGTGACTCATTCAATAAGCACATAATTGTTGAGCTCGTTTTAGATGAGTTAAACCTCAAAATGGTCCCTAAGATTAGCGTTTTGCACTAAAATCGTCCCTAAGATTCCAATTGCACCAATTACGTCCATGAGATTGAAAAAAATGCACCATATTAGTCCCTGACCTATTTTTCATTAATGACATGATGACATGGCATGATGACGTGAACTGTAAGTGAGACTGTCACTTCATGATTTGACCACGTGTAATAGTATGATGATGTGGTGACCAGTGACACGTGACATGCTGACGTGGATGGTTGTGCCACGCGTCACAATGTTATTTGGCCACGTGTCCGGTTGTGCCACGTGTCGCAACAGTATTCGTCCACGTGTCATCTATTATGCCATCGTTGTATATGCACCAAATTAGTCCCTCACTTTGCACTAAGTGACTCATTTTAGTCCCTGAAATTGAATGTCGTGCACCAAACTAGTCACTTCACCGATTTTTCTCATTTTTTTAAATTTAAAATTTTAATATCTTGGATACACTAATTTCAATTCTATTTTTTCATATATCATTTAAATACAAATGCTTTTATAAAATTTTTTAAGATTTTTTTTAATTATATAATTTTTTTAATAATTTAACATTGATAAATTTTGTAATATATAAGTATGTTATTATAAAAAAATAATTATATGATTGATTAGACACATTTTTTTCATAAAAAAATATGTGTTTTTAACAAGAAATTAATAATTAAAATAAACATTTTTTTCTTATGAAATACACATTTTCGTTATGTATAAATGAGTTAGATTGAAGGAATTTCAAGCACCCTCACTACCATCTTTGACCTCTACAGTCTAGACGAAAGAGGTCGGAGATGGTAATGAGGGAACTTGAAATGCTTTCACGTCAACTCCAAGACGGCGGCTATTAGAGGTATCTGCAAGAAAAAAAATATTTTATAAAAGTACTGAAAGGTCGAAGATGGTAGTGAAGGTGTTTGAAAAGCCTTCACGTCAACTCCAAGTCGGCGATTAGGGTATTCGCAAGAGAAATTTTTTTTTATAAAAACACTTTTATTTGAAGAACATGTGAAAAAATAGAATTGAAATTAATACATTCAAAAAATTGAGAATTTTGAATTTATAGAAAAAATGAGAAAAAAATTGGTGAATGGACTAGTTTGGTGCACGACATTCAATTTCAGGGACTAAAATGAGTCACGTAATGCAAAGTGAGGGACTAATTTGGTGCATATACAACGATGAAAAAATGGATGACACGTGGACAAATACTGCTGCGACACGTGGCACAACCGAACACGCGGCTAAATAACATTGTGACACGTGGCACAACCATCTACGTCAGCATGCCATGTGTCACTGGTCACCACATTATCATACCATTACACGTGGCCAAATCATGAAGTGACACGTGTCACTTACAGTCCACGTCATCATGCCATGTCATCACGTCGTTAATGGAAAATAGGTCATGGACTAATATGGTGCATTTTTTTCAATCTCAAGGACGTAATTGGAGCAATTGGAATCTCAGGGACGATTTTAGTGTAAAACGCCAATCTCATGGACTATTTGGGGTTTAACTCCGTTTTAGACATATCTCGATTAAATTATGTTATTTTTATCAAAATTAGGCCAGACAAATCAATTTTACTGAAAAAATGGTGAATCAAATCTTAAACTAATTTAAATTAATATTATTTTTTTTATAAAAAATGACTACAATATCCTTATTATATATATTAATTTTGAGAATTCTAAATTATAGTCCTTTACTTCTCTGCCGTCGTATGGTTAGGATTTAGAGTTTTCAAAATTTATATATATATATATATATATATATATATATATATATATAATATTTTAGTCATTTTTTATAATAAGGGTATTGAAGTTATGTTTTATAAAAAAATAATATTAATTTAAACCGATTCAAGATTTAATTCACCATTTTTCTATCAAATTTATTTGTCTGGTCTAATTTTGACAAAAATAACACATATTTAATTGATTATATGTATTAAATTTAATTATTAAAAATATCTTTAAAAAAAGACATTTTAGATGTCTTTATTTGAGTGGCTCCCATATTACAAATATGCATCTGTATTTTTATTCTTCACTCTCAATCTATTTTCAAAATTCTCTTAGAAAAATATTGAAAACATTTTAACATTTTCAAAAATTTTTATTATTTTAAAAAATATTTTCTTAATTCGTTTTCAAAAAATATAACCAAACATATATTAAGTTTTATTTTTTATTTTCACATAAAATAAAAACTAAAAATAAAAATTATCAATAGTCTAAAGAAGAAGTTGAATTTAGGTTACTTTTTCATCCTTTTAATGTAGTCACCAAAATAGATTTAAAACTTAGTTATTGTAGTGTCTGTTAACATAATTATGTAGGAGATAATTTATTTTTTCTCATAATGATAGTATAAAAGACATAGCAAAAAAGAGAAATTTGTACCATTATATATCTTGGTTCAGCCATTTAATATAATGTGATTTATATTTACTCTCCACCATATATATTTTTTACTATAATTTTCAGAAATTACAAACATCAATTTTTTAGAATTATTTCTAATTCTATCGAGAAACACTCACCTTTCAAACCAAGCTTCTTTTGGTTAAGTTCTGTGTCGCCTAGACTACAACACTAATTAAATACTTTTTCGATTTAGTAAGAGAAGTTTCTCATATTCATAACATAAAATAGAAATACATCAAAAGAATTTGACATATTCAATGATTTTTTTTTAAATTAAATTCTCTTTGATTTTTTTTAATGACTTTTATTAATATCTCACATTTTTTTTATTGAAAACAAAAAAAGATAAACTAAAAAAAACAATGAATAAAATGAAAGAAAAGATGAATGTAGCAAAAATCTTATGAAAATTTAGAAAACGATGCCCTTACTTTTTGCCTTTTAAGTCTTCGCTAAATGCTCCTTTTATATTTCCAAAATTTGAAGCTATCCACAGTGACAATTTCTACACTCTAAAGACAGGGTCGTAGTTGTCTTTCTCCTTTAGAAAAATGAATGCAACAGCAGAGGTAGTGAAGATGCAAATATGACGTGGACACAAGGTGGCAGTGATAGAGGTCATAATCATAGTTATCAAACCGGACTAGACCGGTCGGTTCGATCGGAAAACTGGTGAACCGGACCCTTAAATAATCCAGCTACAAGTCTCGATCTATACAAAACACACTGGGTTTTTGTGTTTCTTTCGGTTTCATTGATAGCAGAAGAGCCTTACTCTATAGGATAGGGGCACTAGCGCTTTATTTAAAAAAAAAAGTAAAGGGGCCTGAAAACGTAGGAAGTTCCAGTCAAAAAGCTTTTTTACGATTATGTTAGACTCAGTCCTTCGCCTAGCTAGCCTCGGTGAAAACCGGAGTGAACCGCACATTGAAACCGGACCGGTCAGACCGGGCACGTGGATTTTAAAAATTTTTGACACTGCATCACCTGCAAGATTCGAACCAGGCACTCCTTGGAAAATAAAGGAATTTGTAACCACCAGGCTACCATGCTTTTTTGGTTTTTTTGATGCCTTTTTATAAATATATTATAACTTATTAGACATATCCTAATTAATAACTTTATCTTATTAACTCTTTTATTCATGTAAAATTTAAAATCTCCTTACATTTTTGTCTTTTTATTCTAATGATTAATTTTATATTTAATTTAATTAATTTTTTATTTTATATTTACTCACTTAAATTAATTATTTTTTAATTTTACATAATTATTAAAAATATTAAATGTTGTTAAATATTCTTTAAATTAAAAAGATAAACAAAAATATTTTATTAATCATACCATATTTTTGTTATTGATAATTATATAATATTTATTAATATTAACTCTTTTTCAACATATATTTGATTAATATAATTAATTAATAAATTATTGATATATTAAAATAATTTAATTTTACATAAAAAAATTTTAGTATAAAAAAATTAAATTTTATATAATTATTTAATTATAACCGAGTCAACCGGTTCAACCTGTGACCCAACGGTTGAACCAGTGACCCGGTGACCCAATAATCTCACCGAGTTAATTACCGGTTCGGTTCTGATAACTATGGTCATAATTGTGTTGTCTTTGCTGTCTTTTGCTGTTTCTTTTTCTTCTTTATGTTGGTGGTTATTTGTCTTTTGTTGTACTGATCAAATCAGCACCGTTGAACTATTTCTTTGGCTCCAAGAATTAATTCTTTCCCTCCATCATATTTTCATTTGCAAACTTTGGTGTCAAAAATAAACTCACTATTTCTACTTGCTTTTGTGCTATGCCTGAATATGTGATGCTGTATAATGCTTCTTGCTTTCCTTGTCCAAACTGTAGCTGTAATACCCAATTTTCTGTCCAAAACTAATTGGCTTTATTTCCTTTGGGCTGTGCAACTTTTTTTATATGGCCTACACAAACATCACTAATCAAATAACACTTGGGTTAATCAAGTTGGGTTAATCTAGTGGTTAGTTTACTAGTCCGTTTAAATAAGTATTAGAGGTCGAATCCCTTCTTGTGCATGCCGCAACTCATGGCCAATAATAAACCCTTAAATGAAGTTCGGTACTACGACGAATTAGTCCTTAACTTACTGAATTGAGAAATACCATGAAAAATAAAAAAAATAACACTTGGATTTTTTTAACTCAACCAAATATGTTTGTCATCATAAAACGTAATATTACTGTTTTCTAAAGTCAACAAAAAAATAACTAAACCAAACACACCTTTAGCTTCTGAAAATGAATTCCAATTTAGAATGATGCATGAGTCATGCTTTGCTTGTAATACAAACTTGGCTTATATACATGAGTACACTAACTTGCCTCACTAAGTTAGTTAAGCTAGCCTCGCTAACATAATAATTAACTTATATTTTCAGACAATAACGAACTTCATATTACCAATTCTATTGTGCCAGGTTGCAGCTATGCTAATTAATTGACTTTCTAATCCTGACCACACACATCATCTACCAACATAGCGAAGGATGTGTATAATGAGGTGGGGAAAAAAAAATCAATTATAGTGTATATAAGATAAACAAATGTTTAATTTAAAATTTTCAATTCAGAATTTAGTTCATTAAGAAAAAGAGGAAAAGTGTATTAATTAACTTCAGTGAATAAACATTTGTCATAAAACTATTCATCCCCAAATTTAAACCGGTAGAAAGAGGCAACATATATAATTATATCTCTAACTCTCTCTGTTCTTAAATAAGAGTCTCTTTCAAATTCTCTTGATTTTTATATAAGTCTTTTTTTTTTATTTGTCTTATGCTATTTTTTTTCATTTTTTTTATTCACCAAGAATCTAACTCTAAATTTTTCAGAGATAGAGATATGATACTATGTCATGAAATCACTCATTTAAAAAACTTAAGATAATAAAAAGAGACAATATATATACATGACTACTAATGTCCGAGAGAATTTACGAAAAGAGTTATATGTGATTAATTAATTTATTTTTTCTCTTATATCGAGTATGAATTATTATCTTGTGTGAATTTCTTACATGATTTTAATCCCGAGTGATCTCTCATTGAACTGGATTACTAACTAATTTTCTATTACTAAGCAGGGTTGTGGAGAGTGTAGGTGATGGTGTATCAAATCTCAAGCCTGGTGATCATGTTCTTCCACTATTCACTGGAGAGTGTGGGGAATGCCCAAACTGCAAGTGTGAAGATAGCAACATGTGTGAGGTGTTGCGAATAAACCCAACAAGAGAGGGTATGATAAGTGACGGAAAATCAAGGTTCTCTACTATAAAAGACAAGGAACCTATAAGTCACTTCCTTGGCACATCCACTTTTAGCCAATACACAGTTGTTCATTCAGGAAGTGTTGTTAAGATCAATCCCACACTTCCTTTGGACAAAGCTTGTCTCCTCAGTTGTAGCATCTCAACAGGTTCTTAACCATTTTAATGTATCACACATTATAAGAACAAAAATACTATGTACATCAAAATTAATTATTATATATTTATGTATAAATATATATGTTGTTTAACTCATTTTTATACTAATGACTGATTTTGATATGCACTTAACACTATTGTTAGAAGAAATATGCCCATAGCTATCGATATAGTGACTAACAAAATTTGGTCACTAACGGTGACCAATTAATTATTCATGAGTCAAAATATTTGGTTACTAGATCGATAACTATTCTATAGACTAATTATATTTGGTTACCTTTTTCTCTATCAAAAATTTCTTTTGTATTGATTTGTTTTTATAAATATGTAATAATTTTTTTGTAATTTTTTATTAAACTCATATATATGTATATATATGTTGCGAAATCATTTTTCTAGGATAAAAAATAAACAAACTCACCCAATACATCTCTGAATAATAGCTGAAGTATTTTACTGTTTTGTTTGTCCAAAAATTAAGACAGAAAATTTTAAATTTTTCAGGGATAGGATCAATTCTCAATGTTGCCAAACCAAAGAAGGGGGCTTCAATAGCAATATTTGGGCTTGGAACTGTTGGACTGGCTGTAATATCTATTTAAATTATACTATAACGATTTTATTTATTTCAAGCTAAAAAAAGATCTACTTCAAGTTTAAGGACAAATGAGAAAAATGGTTGAGATTGCCAAACTATTCTTATAATTTTTAGATAAATAAATTTTTACAATTTCTTAAGGCTTTTTATGTTTCAAAAAATATATACTAAATTTTTTAATCAATTTAGAATTATAAAAATTCTTATAATTCTCCTATGGTTATACGATTAGGCAGCCGAAGGTGCAAAAATTGCTGGAGCATCCAGGATAATTGGAATTGACAAGAATCCCAACAAACTTGAGTATGGTAAGCACGCATATTGCTGCTAACCCAACAAACTTCACAAGTAATTTCTGACCTGAATCATTTTTTCTTTTCTTTCACATCTCAATGCCAGCCAGGAAATTTGGACTAACAGACTTCGTAAATCCAGAAGAACATGAAAGACCAGTTCATGAGGTAAAAAAAAAAACGAAAAATAAAAAAGAAATCTTTAAGATATTTTTCAATTAGCTCATTTACAATATTATTATTATATCATAATTGCCAAAACCTTTGTTACAATCTATATAGGTCCTCAAAGAGATGACAAATGGTGGAGTTGATAGGTGCATAGAATGTACTGGAAACATTAATGCCTTAATGTCTGCAATGGAAGCTCTCCATGATGTATGTGATTTTCAAGGGATAGATCACATCATGTTGATATTTTTACATAATCTTGTTATTTTTTATGATGTTTTATTATTCATAAAAATGTGGAATTTAGATGTTACGAAGGAGTAACTAGAAGTTTAGCAAAATAAGTATGAGTGGTTGGATGAGCTCTAGGTTGATGAGGGTACTTGAAAAGAATCGTGATGTTTAATCTAGTAACGGAATAAGTAAGTGTTACATGATTTAGATGAATTCATACCAGATGGTTTTGATAAAGGAGTTATCAATATTGAAACAGAGACCGAAAGACTTAGATTGAGCGATAAAAACGGAAAGATAGAGACTAAAATAAGTCTCAATATTGTGTTTAGTGTAAAGTAGGAGACAAAGACTGAGAATGAAATAAGAATGAAACTCTAATTTAATTTGCACAAAAAATAAAGTTGAAATTAATTAATTGAAATAGGAATATTTTTATCCTTGGTTGAACCTTTGTAAGTTATAAACTGTCTATTTAAGCCGACTTCAAGCGATAACCATAAGAATTCATTCGCATTACTTGGTTGTTATCACAAGTACATACTCATTTGTACTCATTTTTTATATTTTCTCCTCAATTATGTGTATTTATAATTTATTAACTTAAAAAATTTGAAATATGCAGGGATGGGGTGTTGCTGTACTTGTTGGAGTGCCTAGTGGTGATGCAGTTTTCAAGACTAATCCCTTCAATTTTCTTAATGAAAAGACAATTACAGGCACAACCTTTGGGAACTACAAGCCTAAGACTGGCCTACCAACACTAGTTGATATGTTCATGAACAACGTAAGTACAATCAACTCAATTTCTTATTTCAATTTAAACTATACAAAAAGAAATTGAGTTATACACTCTTTTTTTTTTGGCAGAAATTGGAGCTGGGCAAGTTTATAACTCATAGAGTTCCTCTTTCTGAAATCAATAAAGCCTTTGATTACATGATCAAAGGACAAGGTCTAAGGACAATCATAGACATGAACGACTAGTGTTTTTTACAACTTTAGTCCTGTTGAAATTAAAGGAAAACTACTATTTGATTTTATATATATTTTTAAGTAATGCTATATTTATATACTTATATATCAGATTGATATTGGAAAAACAAATTTGCCGAGATGTGTCAGAGTTGACAATAACAAGTAACTTTACAAAGTAGGCAAGTAGCACTAGGGTGTTCATGGATCGGATCGTATCCGCAGATCTGCGGTAAATATCCGCATTCAATTTGAAAATTGCGAATACGATTCGATCTGCAAATTGATAGGACCAGATCGGATCCGATCCGCACCTTTGCGGATCGGATCGCGGATATATGCTCTACATCCGCGTATCCGATCCGTGGATCTGATCCGCACAATAATAATTAAAAAATAAATAAATATATGTGTTTGGTATTATATTTACTTATTTGTATATTTTAGTTAGTAATTATTATCCATATATTATATTATTTTATTTTTGTTATTTAGAAAGAATTTGATTAAAAATATTTTAAGAATAAATAAGTTCAAAAGTGTGAAAGAAATATTTTTATTGAATTTTTTATATAGAAACATGATTAAAAAGAGAAGATTTAATTATGCGGATATATCCGATATCCGATCCGATCCGCACATTTGCGGATCGGATTGGATCCGGTACTAAAAGGGCGCGGATATCATATTCGATCCGATCCGATAAAAATTGTGCAGATCGGATCAAATTTTCGATTATATTCGATCCGATCCGATCCGCGAACACCCCTAAATAGCACAAGCCACAAGCTTTTATCTAAAATCCGCTTTAGACCAATCATCTCAAAATGAAAACAAATCAAAATTGAATACCTTCAAGCCACTTCAGCACGTTTTCATATCACAAAATCAAAGTCTAATATTTCCTTCACAATTTTGGAATGATTAGAGCCTTTGGATTTCATTCACAGGGTTTAATCGCCGTAAAAAACAAAAGCGTTGAATACTGTTCGATTTTTTGTCGGATTTGATAAATTTAGAAAACTCCAAATTAATATGATAATGATCAAACATTATTAAAATAATTAATTATAAAATTATTAATTTAAATTTTAATTCATATTTGTTAATTAATAATTTTGTTGCTTGTAGATTTTGTTTTGGACCAAAAAAAATAACAAGCCTAATATGAAGTTAAGATTCACTCTTAATACAAAAATGTTTTAATTATTATAGCTGATCAATGCTTGGTTAGTTGGGTAAGTATATTGTTGAAACAAACCCATTTAAAATCTTTGCTACAAAGACAAAAGTTTGGTCCAAAAACAAAAAGGGGAAAAGCAAAGGTTGCATGTTTTCAACGGATGCCACTTTCACTCATTGAATGGATTTCAAAATTCAATTAACATGCATTAATAGCATTGAAAACATAAAAGAGAAAGTAAAAATTGATTTGATTGCCTTTAATGAGCTACACGCTACCAAACATGGGGAGTGTAAACTTAATTCATTTTTATTCCCTTTTTTAATTCATTTGAAATCTTTTTTTGCATTCTCTCTCTTCTCTTTCTTCTCTATTCGGTTGTCACTTCACAGAAAAGATGGAAGCAAAAACAAGCTATCAGAAGAAAGAAGAAGAAGCTAGTTGCAAGCAAGAAGCCATTGTGATGATGGCGTTAGGAAAAAGAAGGTCCACAGTAGGGTGTGGTTGAGATCTTTGCCACTTATGGTAAGAAGTGGTGAGAAAGTCTCAACCTCTCCATACACGAAAATGGAAGAAGATCCAACTCGGTCAGAGAAGAATATCCCTTGGGGTATGGCTCGTCTCTACTTTTGATCAACCATCACAGAAGGTAGCTACTGTAGCTACGTGGAGGAAGAGACAAAAGATAGAGCAGATGGAGCTGTCAAGTGATGAGCGGATAATTTATACGCTTTTTGGCATTGTTTTTAGGTAGTTTTTAGTAAGATCTAGCTACTTTTAGTGATGTTTTTATTAGTTTTTATGCAAAATTCACATTTCTGGACTTTACTATGAGTTTATATATTTTTCTGTGATTTCAGGTATTTTCTGGTTGAAATTGAGGGACTTGAGCAAAAATCTGATAGGAGGCTAAAAAAGGATTACAGATGCTGTTGGATTCTGACCTCCCTGAACTTGAAATGAATTTTCTGGAGCTATAGAACTCCAAATGGTGCGCTCTCAATTGCGTTAGAAAGTAGACATCCAGGGCTTTCCAGCAATATATAATAGTCCATACTTTATTTGAGTTTAGACGACACAAACTGGCGTTCAACGCCAGCTCCATGCTGCATTCTGGAGTAAAACGCCAGAAACACATCACAAACCAGAGTTAAACGCCAAAAATACGTTACAACTTGGCGTTTAACCCCAAGAGAAGCCTCTGCACGTGTAAAGCTCAAGCTCAGCCCAAGAACACACCAAAGTGGGCTCCGAAAGTAGATTTCTGCACTTAGACTTATTTCTGTAAACCCTAGTAACTAGTTTAGTATAAATAGAACTTTTGACTATTGTATTAGACATCTTTGGATTATCTTTTGATCCTTTGATCACGTTTTGGAGGCTGGCCATTTGGCCATGCCTGGACCTTATTCTTATGTATTTTCAATGGTGGAGTTTCTACACACCATAGATTAAGGGTGTGGAGCTCTGCTGTTCCTTGAGTATTAATGCAATTACTATTATTCTTCTATTCAATTTAGGCTTATTCTTATTCTAAGATATTCATTCGCACTTCAACCTGATGAATGTAATGATCCGTGACACTCATCACCATTCTCACTTATGAACGCGTGCTTGACAAACACTTCTGTTCTACCTGCGAAAGCTAGAGTATGTATCTCTTGGATTCCTGACCCACGATGCATGGTTGCCTCGCCTGACAATTGAGCCTCCCATTCCGTGAGATCAGAGTCTTCGTGGTATAAGCTAGAATCCATTGGTAGCATTCTTGAGATCTGGAAAGTCTAAACCTTGTTTGTGGTATTCCGAGTAGGATCTGGGATGGGATGACTGTGACGAGCTTCAAACTCGCGAGTGTTGGGCGTAGTGACAGACGCAAAATGATCAATGGATCCTATTCCGACATGATCGAGAACCGACAGATGATTAGCCATGCTGTGACAGCGCATTTGGACCATTTTCACTGAGAGGACGGGAGGTAGCCATTGACAACGGTGAAACCCAACATGCAACTTGCCATGGAAAGGAGTAAGAATGATTGGATGAAAGCAGTAGAAAAGCAGAGATTCAGAAGGAACACAGTATCTTCATGTGCTTATCTGAAATTCCCACCAATGAATTACATAAGTATCTCTATCTTTATTTTATGCTTTATTTATCTTTATATTCGAAAACCATTATAGCCATTAGAATCCGCCTGACTGAGATTTACAAGATGACTATAGCTTACTTCATACCAACAATCTCCGTGGGATCGACCCTTACTCACGTAAGGTTTATTACTTGGACGACCCAGTACACTTGCTGGTTAGTTGTGCGAAGTTGTGAAAAATAGTGATATTACAATTGTGCGTACCAAGTTGTTGGAGCCATTGAGATCACAATTTCTCAGAATATAGGCATACAAAAATCATGAGGTCTTTAATTAAAGTTGTAATGGGGCCAAGGTAAAGGTAAGGGCATATGTATAAGGCTAAGTGAGCTAATTTAGTGAATCCTTGATTAGTCTAAGATCTCACCTAACATACATATTTTGTAAAGCAAAGCTTTTTTACCTATTTTCCCATATTTTCCCCATATTTTTCCCACCTTTTATATTACATGCTCATATCTTAATTTTTTATTTATGTTTATCCCATGTGCGTCACTTTTTGCGTTTGGGGAATTCTTTTTGTATCCCCTTTATTCAAATACTGAAAAATAATTTTTTTTGTTACACATGGTAATTAAATTATTTTGACTTCACATGAGCATGCTTCCCAAAACTTGTAAAAATAAAAAATATATTTTTTAAATTCTTTTTAACTTTCTACCCTTTTGTTTCTATCATCCATGTTCCCATAAGGTTGCCACACTTACACAATACACAATTTCTATCTTAAACTAACCAAGGATTCAACTTGGGATTTTTATTTTGTTTTTCTGCTTAAGGCTAGTAATATGGTTATAAAACAAGAGGAGATTTAAAGGCTCAAGGGGGCTAACAAGGGTGATGTAGAAGGTAGGCTAATTTGGGAATGGTGAGCTAGAATCAAACAATGGCCTCAATCACTTTCTTGGTATGTATCTATATTCTATAATCGGACATATAGATTAAAACAAAGTAAAGAACACCAGAATAAATAAGAAGGGCGGAACACACAGGAATAAAATATTATGGTTTAAATGTAACCATGCAATTAAGCTCAAAATTCACAGGCTGTGTGTTTTCTAACTCCAAAATCATATATCACTTAAGTATGTCATGCAAGTAGAAATTAAGAGTTCCCATTATTCTCAATGTAATATATATTGGATGGCTTTAAACTTTTAGTGTTCCTCCTTGATGAAATGTTGTTAACTAACTAACATGTAATGCTATATATACAAGGTGTGTGGATTGATTCTGTTAAAGTCTCTAGCTTACTTCCTTTTTATTTTCAATCAAAGCTAAACTATCATATGCTAAAAAAGATAAAATATACTAATTAATCCACTTAATAAATAACTAGTAAACTAAGGTGCAAATCAAGCTAAAATATCCAAGATGTATACATATAGCTCAAAGTGCATAATGCAAAAAGTACAATAAAAAAGCAAAAAGAGAAACATGTGCAAAAATACAGAAAATGGACAAAATAAGAAGAGAGTTTGTAGTGGTTTACCAAAATAAATATATACCAGAGATGGCAACCTCCCCACACTTAAATAATAGCATCGTCCTCGATGCTCACTCAAGCTGGGTGTGAAGGAGTGTCATCTCCGGAAGGATGGGCTGCTGGTGTCTCGGTGGTGGACTGAGGATCTATCTGCTGTAGGGGAGGCTCTGACTGGATAGGAATCTCTGTATTGGCGGCCTGAAGCTGCTGCGGCTCCTCCTGCTGAGGCTCATGAGCGCTCGCCTCTGCCTCAGATGTGTCAGAAGGGGTGTCAGACTCAGAGAGGATGTCGCCGTTGGATCGGATCATCAACTTAAGGTGCTCATAGCGTCGCTTGTTGCGACGTTCCATACAGTCCAATCTAGCGAAGAGGCGATGCACCAAATGGTAGATGGGCTCAGGAGCAGGTGGGGGTGCAGTGGGTGGGGCAGGTGCAGCAGTGGAAGAAGAGGGGGCAGCTGAAGGTGTGGCTGTCTCATCGGAAGCGGGAAGGAATGGAGGTCTGTAGCCTAAAGCCAGAAAGTTTCTACTGTGAGGGATGAGCTTCCTACACTCCACAGCAGGTGGCCTCTCATCAGCATCCTCACAAGGCATGTCAGCTCGACGGCCTAGCTGAGTGACCAGATAAGGGAAGGGGAGGGTGCCTTGGACATGGACCCTGGCCATATAGTGCCGGATGAATCGTGGCATGTACAGGTCCTTACCTTCCATCACACACCAGGGGAGGGTGATCATAGCAGTAGGCAGCTCTGTCTCATGAGTGCTCGGCATAATAAAGGTACTCAGGATTTGGTGCCAGAGCCGAGCCTCATCATTCAAGTATATCCGCTTGATTCCTTTAGGCATGGTAATGTTCTTACCCATGACCCAAGGGACAGTAGGGTCAAGGGCTATCCTCTCCTTGACAGCATCCCAGTCAAATCTCAGAAAGCGTATGTCCTCTTCAGCCTTTTGGTAACCGTCAGGCTGATCTGACTTAGGCTGAAGGTGCAAAATATCCTCAATAGCTTCTTCAGTGACTAGTATCTGTTTCCCTCTTAGGTGCACTGCATCCAGGAAAGTCTTGAAATAATTGCAGTAAAACTCTCTTAACAGGAAGCATTTACCTCAGTCAAGTTTCTCTCCAAGAAGAACCAGCCACGTTGTTTGATCTGATCGGAGGTGTACTGCTGTAGTTCTTCGGGAATTTTCAAGGTCCGCTCCAGATACAGATTTCTGGAGGTAGCAAACACGGGAAACTTCAGCTCACAGTATCAGTTTGCAAACTTAATTGGATCATTGGCAGGGAGGAGCATGTCAGCCTTCTCTTGCGCGGTAAAGTATTTTTCCCGCCAGGAGTCATCATGCAGAAGCTCCAGGAGAGACATAGAGGATTCACCTCATTTCCGTTTGCCAGTGGTTGCCTTTCCTTTTCCCTTTCCTTGTGGCTCAGACATCCTGAAAGAAAACAAAAATCTAGGATATAATAAAAATGGGAAAACAAGTAGGCAGATAACAAGATAAGCACAAAGTGGCAAAGGAGCAGTAGGGTATGAAATGAGTTGAATAATGGTGCATTTTGGATTGCTTAGGAGTTAAAAAGCGGAGATGGTAAATTTCAAACCAAAATGTAATATAAATAGAATTCATGATGATTAGGAGCAATAATAATCATGCCATGAGTTAAGAAGTGGAAGGAGTTAATCAAAAATTAGAAAGTCAAGAGTGGTTAAAGTTGAAAAAGGGGTCAGAAGGCGAAAATCAGTGAGTTAGTAAAAAGAAAGTCAGAGTAAGTGGCATGATGATTGGTTCCTAAGTAACAAGAATTTCACAATTTGAAGCAACAGTCAACTCATATTCAAGCAGAAAAAATAGGATATTGATGATGATTCAGATAGATATAGAAGTAGTAAAAAGTAAAATCAAACCATCAATAAATCAATTTATTAACCAGGAGATCAAAAGTAATTAGAATGCTGGCCCGTGCACTCAAGAATAGGTTTGGGATGCGTGGAGCAGTTCAAAAATGAGAATTGCCAAAACCAATACTTGAATGTAGAAGTAAAAGTAATTTGCAGAAAATTGGACAGCATTCCGGCTAAAATTGGAAGTTCCCGGAAAACAAATAACAAGAATAGTTCATATGTAGGGAAATAAGGCTGCACAAATAGCAAGAATAAGAAGGAGCAGTGTAACAGCAGCATGTAACAGTTAAGAGCAACATATGAACAGGATCAACATCATAGCCAGAATAAATTGCAGAATAGATAAACAGATAACAGGAACGGTGCAATTATCAGGCCTAAATCCACTATCCAGATTCTAGCTACCTAACCACCTAGAATCCACTACAACATGCATATCTAACTAGCTTAATGATGAACATAAACAGAAAAATATGCAATTAACTAGGAATTGAAAGAAGAATGGCGTTCGGCGGAACCTGGTAGGCATGGGAAAGAAAGTGGGGCAGAGAGATGGCTGGTGGATGGTGGTGGTGGCTGACGCGGCGGTTGAGGACGGTGCGGTGGGCGTGGTGGTCGTGGAGGGGGGGTTAAGAGTGGTGGAGGGGAGAAGAAGAAAGAGATGGAAAAGAGAGAAGGGGGCATTGCGGTGGGGTCTGGGTGGTCGTCGGAGGTGCGACGGCGAAAGGCAGAGAGAGGGGGGTGGTTGTAGGGAAGAGGAAGAAGAAAGGGGTTGGGGGGCGCGCGATGGGTAGGGTTCGCGTCACAGGGGGTTAATAATTTGCGATCCACGCGATCACGTGGAGCACGCGGTCGCGTGGCTGGTGTGGAATGGGGTTGGTGCGATCGCGTGAAGCATGCGATTGCGTCTCTAGAGATCGTGCAAAACGCATAATTCTAGCGTCGGTTTAGTGCAACTCACTGTCTCCTTTGAGGTGGTGTGCAATCCATGCGATGCGATCGCGTCGCTCACGCTGTCGCGTGGGATTGGTGTTGTGCAAGTGATGTGGCCGCATCAAAGACGCGACCGCATGGGTCGTGTTGTGTAAAACACACAACAGCCGCACGATTCCAGCCCAACTTTCTGGACGTTGGATCTTTACGCCGATCTCTAGGTCACGCGGCCGCGTGAATGATGCAGACGCGTGGGGAGTGTTTTTTGCAAATGACGCGAACGCCCGAGCGATGCGGTCGCGTCACATGCCTTCTTTTTTTTATGCAGATATGCAAGGCTAAATGCAATGTTATGAATAGCATCCATGTTAAATAAAAAATACGAAATCATAAAAAAATCAAACAGTACAAAATAAAGAAATTGAGAAAGAAACGACCATACCATGGTGGGTTGTCTCCCACCTAGCACTTTTAGTTAAAGTCCTTAAGTTGGACATTGGATGAGCTTCCTGTTATGGCGGCTTATGTTTAAATTCATCCAGAAATCTCCACCAATGCTTGGAATGCCAATAGCCTCGGGGTCCCAAACAAGGTACGTAAAGCTTTTGAGCAGCTTCAAACATATTCTCAGGCTCCCGGGGTGATGACTGTTGGAATAGATTCCAGGATCCCAAATTCTACCTGTACACCCGTTTTTATCTTGATCTGCATTTCTCCAGTCAGGCGGTTTAGAAAGTAGATTCTCACCATGGTGACCAAACGTTTTTCGAGATCCATTCGATTGATCATGATGCCAATCCGTGCACTTGGAGTTGAAGCGTGGAACTTTATTGATCCTTGTGCACCAGTGATGAGCGGATAATTTATACGCTTTTTGGCATTGTTTTTAGATAGTTTTTAGTAAGTTTGAGCTACTTTTAGGGATGTTTTCATTAGTTTTTATGTTAAATTCACATTTCTGGACTTTACTATGAGTTTGTGTGTTTTTCTGTGATTTCAGGTAAATTCTGGCTAAAATTGAGGGACTTGAGCAAAACTCTGAAAAAGGCTGACAAAAGGATTGCTGATGCTGTTGGAATCTGACCTCCCTGCACTCGAAATGGATTTTCTGGAGCTACAGAACTCCAAATGGCGCGCTCTCAACGGCGTTGGAAAGTAGACATCCAGAGCTTTCCAGCAATATATAATATTCCATACTTTATTCGGAAATTGACGACGTAACTTGGCGTTGAACGCCAAGTACATGCTACTGTCTGGAGTTAAACGCCAGAAAAACGTCATGATCCGGAGTTGAACGCCCAAAACACATCATAACTTGGAGCTCAACTCCAAGAAAAGCCTCAGCTCGTGGATAGATCAAGCTCAGCCCAAGCATACACCAAGTGGGCTCCGGAAGTGGATTTATGCATCAATTACTTACTCATGTAAACCCTAGTAGCTAGTCTAGTATAAATAGGATAAGTTACTATTGTATTAGACATCTTTTTGACAGTTTAATCTCTTGACTGTTTAGCCTTTGATTATTCGGTCTCTTGATCACTCAGGGGGCTGGCCATTCGGCCATGCCTGAACCTTTTACTTATGTATTTTCAACAGTGGAGTTTCTGCACACCATAGATTAAGGGTGTGGAGCTCTGCTGTACCTCAAGTTTCAATACAATCACTATTACTTTTTATTCAATTCTCTTTTATTCTTATTCCAAGATATACGTTACACTTAACTAGATGAATGTGATGATCCGTGACACTCATCATCATTCTCACTTATGAACGCGCGTGATTGACAACCACTTCCATTCTACCTTAGGCCGGGCGCATATCTCTTAGATTCCCCAACAGAATCTTCATGGTATAAGCTAGATAGATGGCGGCATTCATGAGGATCCAGAAAGTCTAACCTTGTCTGTGGTATTCCGAGTAGGATCCTGGGAATCCGGAAAGTCTAACCTTGTCTGTGGTATTCCGAGTAGGATTCCGGTATTGAATGACTGTGACGAGCTTCAAACTCCTGAAGGCTGGGCGTTAGTGACAAACGCAAAAGAATCAATGGATTCTATTCCAACCTGATTGAGAACCGACAGATGATTAGCCGTGCTGTGACAGAGCATTTGGACCATTTTCACTGAGAGGATGAGATGTAGCCATCAACCAAGGGTGATGCCTCCAGACGATTAGCCGTGCAGTGACAGCGCATAGGACCATTTTCCCAAGAGGATTGAAAGTAGCCACCAATGATGGTGATGCCCTACATACAGCTTGCCATGGAAAGGAGTAAGAAAGATTGAAGGAAGAGTGAGTAGTGAAGTAGAGTTTCAAGAGGAGCACAGCATCTCCATACACCTATCTGAAATTCTCACTATTGATTTGCATAAGTATTTCTATTCCTTTTTATTTTCCAATTATTATTAATTTTCGAAAACCCATAAACCAATTTAAGTTGCCTAACTGAGATTCACAAGGTGACCATAGCTTGCTTCATACCAACAATCTCTGTGGGATCGACCCTTACTCATGTAAGGTTTATTACTTGGACGACCCAGTACACTTGCTGGTTAGTTGAACGGAGTTGTGAATTCAACTGGTGCCACAATAATGATTTCATACAAGTACAAAAGAATATGGATCACAATTTCGTCCACCAACCAGCTTTGAGTACGAGCCATTTCCTTCTTACTCTTAAAGCTGCAGAGAGCTCTAAGCTGGCCATCTGTTTCAAGCAAACCATATTCAAGTGGAAATTTGAAGATAAAGGTCAAGGATTTTACCCACTTGAAGTTTGTGTTGGGTGGTAGTGGCCTTGGGATAGGTGTTTCCAGTGGTTCTGTAAGTTCTGCTCCCTTGTAATCTTCTGTGAATTCCTCCACTTCTTGGCAAATTTCTTCCTTTTCAACCATGTCATGATCAAAGTCTTCGATATCTTCCTCGTCACTCGAGTCATAATTAGGAGGTTGAGAGAAATCAACCTCTGCATCATCTTCGTATTCACTTGGGGAAGATTCTTCCATCTCAAAGAATTCATTTGCGGATGCAAGTTCGTTACTAAGAGAACTTGGCTTGTGATCATCATCATCAAGGAAACTTGTATCTTGGGTTATTCCGTCCAGTTCTTCATAAGATATCTGCATTGGGGGCTGCGCAACATCCTCTTTAGCATCAATTGTAACATCCTTGACGGAATTCTCCACAACTCTGGATTCAGGTGGCGGTTCGGCATCTCCTAAATCTTCAACCAACTCTTCTTCTTCTACAATGACAGCTTCCTCTATTTGTTCCAGTACGAAGTTATGCTCTATGCTGTCCACTAGAGCTTCTAGTGTCTTTTTCGTGCTGTGTTCTTCATTAGATTCCCTACATGAAGCCATGGGAGTCTGTTGAGTGTCTGAACGTCTGAAAGATAATTGATTTATTGCTTGCTCTAGTTGATGAAGGGTTGTATTAAATTGGTTTACTGATTCTTCGAAGCAAACCTGTGATTCTTGGCTCAATGAATGTGAACATGGTGTATAGGGGAGTGGTGGTTCTTGGGAGTAATTGGATTGGCGTTGGGGTGGATAAGGATCATGTGGTAGTGAATGGTGAAAAGAAGCTTTTGAGTGTGGTGGTTCAAAGTTATGTCGAGAGGATGGTCTCTGAGCACAGGGTGGGGCTTGTTGGTAGTTACAAAGCGGTCCACCAAATCTATCAGCTTGGTATGCATTGTAGAATGGTCTCTGTCCATGATATCTAGGAGGGTGTTGTTGCCTAAAGGGGTGATCAGATCCTCTTGGCTCCATCCATCTTTGATTGCTTAGACCGTGATGCATAGTCTTGTTATGGCTTCCATTCCTTGCAACAAAATTAGAACCAAACTCAAAGCGAGAGGGGTGAGAATTCATAGTAGTTATCAGAAATAACAAAGGGAAAACAAAAACAAATGAACAAGTAAAAGAAAAATATTTACAATAACCAATAATAAGGCACACGTTTGCAATTCCCTGGCAACGACGCCATTTTGACGTTAGGATTTTTGCTAGTAAGAAATTTTTATAAAACTATAGTCGCGTTGTGAGTATAGATTCGAAACCAACAGAAAATCCCTTCGTACAAACGTTTTGGTTGTCACAAGTAACAAACCCCTAAATAAATTGATAACCGAAGTATTTAAACCTCGGGTCGTCTTCTCAAGAAATTGTAGGGAGGTATGTTCTTATTATTGGTTATGAAGATTGTAAATCGGGGTTTTAAAGATGAGGAATAAGTAATTTAAATGGCAGGTAAAATAAATAAATAACTGTAAAATAAACTTTTGGCAAGGTATGAGAAATTGGAAGTCCTATCCTAGTTATCCTTATCAATGATGATGAAAATTGAATCTTAATTCCACTTAGTTAACCTTTGCTAGTGCAAGGGAAGGTCAAGTGACTAATTAGTTTGATCTTCAAATCCTAGTTAATTCCTAGAAAAAGATTGGGATTATAGAAGTTCAAGCTAATTAGCAAAGATGGCGATTATCGATCACGTTGAGTCTAATAACTCCTGAGTTACTGATTTCTTAACCAAGACCAAAAGGAGAAAAGTAAATCTACTGGAATAAAAATGTCTTCAGATTGGGAGCAACAGTAACATAAATAAAAGAGAGTAATAATAAACTGAAATACCTCAAAATCATGAATTGATAAAGATATCAAATGTAACATGGGCAGTTATAGCCAAATAAAGAAGTTGAGTTGAACATAGAAATCCATAAACTAAATTGAGAAAACAAATAAAAGGAACATTGAACCTGTAATTGAAGAAGATGAAAATATTCCTAATTTCTAAAAATCCTAATACCTAAGAGAGAGGAGAGAACCTCCCTCACTAAAAACTACATCTAAACTATGAAAAGTGCTTCTGAAATTTGCTCCTCGATTGTTCACTTCATTCCTCCACTTTACAGCCCTTGGTCTGTGTTCTCTGGGCTTGGATCTGGGCCAAAAAGAGCCCATAAACTGCTGGGAACGAGATTTGTAATTTTTGGTGCGTAGCCTCTGTTAGGCGTCCGTATGGGACACGCGGTCGCATCATTTGGAGTTTTCCTTGTCATGCGGTCGCTTTAGTCATGCGTCCGCATCATATGCGTTTCGCTTATGGTGTGCGATCGTGTCAATCACGCGGTCGCGTCACTGCCATTTCGCGCTGGCATGCGACCGCGTCGTCCATGCGTTCGCGTCGCTGCCAGTTTCTTCAAAAACTCCATTTTGCGCTTTCCTTCCATTTTTGTATGTCTCCTTTCCATCCTTTAAATCATTCCTGCCTTAGAAGGTCTGAAAATACTTAACACACAAGTCATGGCATCGAATGGTAATAAAAGGTAATTAAAATTAATATTTTTAAAGCCTAGGAAACATGTTTTTCACATACATCACATAATAAGGAAGGGAAAGTAAAACCATGTAATTTCACATGAATAAGTGGGTGAAGGATTGAATAATTCACTTAAATTCAGCACAAAATATATCATAAAATATGGGTTTATCAGGTGAACCCTATGGAAACACCTATAATCCCTCATGGAGAAATCATTCAAATTTCTCATGGAAGGATCAACAAAACCCTCAACAAGGCTTTAATAATGGTGGAAGAAACAGGTTTAGCAATAGCAAGCCTTTTCCATCATCTTCTCAGCAACAGACAGAGAATTCTGAGCAGAGCACCTCTAGCTTAGCAAACATAGTCTCTAATCTATCTAAGGCTACTTTAAGTTTCATGAATGAAACAAGGTCTTCTATTAGAAACTTAGAGGCACAAGTGGGTCAGCTGAGTAAGAAAATAACTGAAACTCCTCCTAGTACTCTCCCAAGCAATACAAAAGAGAATCCAAAAAGAGAGTGCAAGGCCATTGATATAATCAAAATGGACGAATCCAAAGAGGAAGGGGAGGACATGAATCCGAATGAGGAAGACCTCACGGGACGTCCTCCAGACAGAAAGGAGTTCCCTATTGAGGACTTAAAAGAATCTGAGGCTCATATAGAGACCATAGAGATTTCATTAAACTTTCTTCTACCATTCATGAGCTCTGAGAACTATTCTTCCTCTGAAGAGGATGAAGATGTAACTGAAGAGCAAGTTGCTCAATATCTAGGAGCCATCATGAAGCTGAATGCCAAGTTGTTTGGTAATGAGACTTGGGAAGAGGAACCTCCCTTGCTCATAGTGAACTAAATACATGGGTTCAGTAAACTTTACCTCAAAAGAAACAAGATCCTGGTAAATTCTTAATACCCTGTACCATAGGCACCATGACCTTTGAGAAGGCTTTGTGTGACCTGGGGTCAGGTATAAATCTTATGCCACTCTCTGTAATGGAGAAACTAGGGATCTTTGAGGTACAAGCTGCAAAAATCTCATTAGAGATGGCAGATAAGTCAATAAAATAGGCTTATGGATTGGTAGAGGACGTGTTAGTGAAGGTTAAAGGCCTTTACATCCCTGCTGATTTCATAATCCTAGACACTGGGAAGGATGAGGATGAATGCATCATCCTTGGAAGACCCTTCCTAACCACAGCAGGAGCTGTGATTGATGTTGACAGAGGAGAGCTAGTCCTTCAATTGAATGGGGACTACCTTGTGTTTAAAGCTCAAGGATCTTTCTCTGCATCCATGGAGAGGAAGCATAAAAAGCTTCTCTCAATACAGAGTCAAACAAAGCCCCCACATCAAAATCTAAGTTTGGTGTTGGGAGGCCACAACCAAACTCTAAGTTTGGTGTTGAGAAGCCCCCATATTCAAACTCTAAGTTTGGTGTTGGGAGGCCCTCATCATGCTCTGAACATCTGTGAAGCTCCATGAGAGCTCACTGTCAAGCTATTGACATTAAAGAAATGCTTATTGGGAGGTAACCCAATTTTTATTTATCTATATTTCTATTATTCTTTTATGTTTTATTAGGTTTATGATCATGTGGAGTCACAAAACAATTGTAAAAATTAAAAACAGAATCAAAAACAGTAGAAGAAAAAGCACACCTTGGAGGAAGAGTTGTCTGGCGTTTAAACGCCAAAAACAAGCATCTGTCTGGCGTTTAACGCCAGAAACAAGCATCAGACTGACGTTAAACGCTAGAAACAGACTACATTTGGGCGTTTAACGCCAGAAACAAGCTGCATTCTGGTGTTAAACGGCAGGATTGCATACAAAGGGCGTTTTACACGCCTAAAAGGTGCAGGGATGAGAAATCCTTGACACCTCAGGATCTGTGAACCGCACAGGATCACCTCAGGATCTGTAGATCCCACAGGATCACCTCAGGATCTGTGGACCCCACAAGATCCCCACCTACCCCACTTCTCTCTTCTTCACACAATCCAATAACACTATACCCTTCACCAATCACCTCAATCACTCTTACCCATTACCCCTTCACCAATCACATCCATCAACTCTTCCCCATAAACCCCACCTACCTTCAAATTCAAAATCTCTTTCCCACCCAAACCCACCCTAAATGACCAAACACCTACCCCTCTCCCTCCACTATATAAACCCCTCCATCCTTCTTCATTTTCACACAACACTACCCTCTCTTCTCCCCCTTGGCCAAAACCCACACCTCTCTCCCTCTCCTCCATATCTTTTTCTTCTTCTTCTTCTATTCTTTCTTCTTTTGCTCGAGGGCGAGCAATATTCTAAGTTTGGTGTGGTAAAAGCATAGCTTTTTTATTTTTCCATAACCATTGATGGCACCTAAGGCCAAAAAAACCTCAAGAAAGAGGAAAGGGAAGGCAATTGCTTCCACCTCTGAGTCATGGGAGATGGAGAGATTCATCTCAAAAGCCCATCAAGACCACTTCTATGAAGTTGTGGTCAAGAAAAAAGTGATCCCTGAGGTCCCTTTTAAGCTCAGAAAGGGCGAATATCTGGAGATCCGACAAGAGATTAGAAGAAGAGGATGGGAAGTTCTCTCCAATCCCATTCAACCAGTCAGAATCTTAACGGTTCAAGAGTTCTATGCAAACGCATGGATCACTAGGAACTATGATCAAAGCATGAACCCAAACCCAAAGAATTGGCTTACAATGGTTCGGGAAAAATGCTTAGATTTCAGTCCGGAAAACGTAAGGTTGGCGTTCAACTTGCCTATTATGCAAGAAGACGCACGTCCCTACACTAGAAGGGTCAACTTTGATCAAAGGTTGGACCAAGTCCTCATGGATATATGTGTGGAAGGAGCTCAATGGAAAATAGACTCAAAAGGCAAGCCCGTTCAATTGAGAAGACTGGACGTTAAGCCTGTGGCTAGAGGATGGTTGGAGTTCATCCAACGCTCCATCATCCCCACTAGCAACCGATCCGAAGTAACTGTGGATCAGGCCATCATGATCCATAGCATCATGATTAGAGATGAAGTAGAAGTTCATGAAGTCATCCCTCTAGAACTCTACAAAGTAGCCAAAAATCCCTCCACCTTAGCAAGGCTAGCTTTTCCTCATCTTATTTGCCATCTATGTAACTTAGGTGGAGTTGTCATAGAAGGAGACATCCTCATTGAAGAGGACAAGCCCATCACTAAGAAGAGGATGGAGCAAACAAGAGAGCCTATTCATAGATCTCAAGAGACGCATGAGGAAGCTCATCATCAAGAAATCCCTGAGATGCCTCAAGGGATGCATTTTCCTCCAAACAACTTTTGGGAATAACTCAACAGTTCTCTAGAAGGATTGAGTCATGACATGAACCAATTAAGGGTGGAACATCAAGAACACTCCATCATTCTCAATGAGATTAGAGAAGATCAAAGAGTTATGAGGGAGGAGCAACAAAGGCAAGGAAGAGACATAGAGGAGCTCAAGAACACCATTGGTCCTTCAAGAAGAAGGCGCCACCCTCACTAAGGTGGACTCATTCCTTAACTTCCTTGTTCTTATCTCTCTGTTTTTCAATTTTTGAGCTTCATGTTTGTCTATGTTTGTGTCTTTATTACATGATCATTAGTATTTAGTAACTATGTCTTAAGGCTATGAATAATTCCATGAATCCTTCACCTTTCTTAAATGAAAAATGTTTTTAATACAAAAGAACAAGAAGTACATGAGTTTCAAATTCATCCTTGAAATTAGTTTAATTATATTGATGTGGTGACAATACTTTTTGTTTTCTGAATGAATGCTTGAACAGTGCATATTTTTGATCTTGTTGTTTATGAATGTTAAAATTGTTGGCTCTTGAAAGAATGATGAAAAAGAGAATTGTTATTGATGATCTGAAAAATCATAAAATTGATTCCTAAAGCAAGAAAAAGCAGTGAATAACAAAGCTTGCGGAAAAAAAAAGAAGAAAGAAAGAAAAAGAAAAAGCAAGCAGAAAAAGCCAATAGCCCTTAAAACCAAAAGGCAATGGTAAAAAGGATCCAAGGCTTTGAGCATCAATAGATAGGAGGGCCCAAGGAAATAAAATCCAGGCCTAAGCGGCTAAATCAAGTTGTCCCTAACCATGTGCTTGTGGCATGCAGGTCCAAGTGAAAAGCTTGAGACTGAGTGGTTAAAGTCGTGATCCAAAGCAAAAAGAGTGTGCTTAAGAGCTCTAGACACCTCTAACTGGGGACTTTAGCAAAGCTGAGTCACAATTTGAAAAGGTTTACCCAGTCATATGTCTGTGGCATTTATGTATCCGGTGGTAATACTGGATAATTTATACGCTTTTTGGCATTATTTTTAGGTAGTTTTTAGTAGGATCTAGCTACTTTTAGTGATGTTTTTATTAGTTTTTATGCAAAATTCACATTTCTGGACTTTACTATGAGTTTGTGTATTTTTCTATGATTTCAGGTATTTTCTGGCTGAAATTGAGGGACCTGAGCAAGAATCTGATAGGAGGTTGAAAAAGGACTACAGATGCTGTTGGATTCTGACCTCCCTGCACTCGAAATGGATTTTCGGGAGCTATAGAACTCCAAATGGTGCGGTCTTAATTGCGTTGGAAAGTAGACATCCAGGGATTTCCAGAAATATATAATAGTCCATACTTTATTCGAGTTTAGACGACGCAAACTGGCGTTCAACACAAGCTCCATGTTGCATTCTGGAGTAAAACGCCAGAAACACGTCACAAAAAAGAGTTAAACGCCAAAAACACGTTACAACTTGGTGTTTAACCCCAAGAGAAGCCTCTGCACATGTAAAGCTCAAGCTCAGCCCAAGCACACACCAAAGTGGGCCCCTGAAGTGGATTTCTGCACTCAGACTTATTTCGGTAAACCCTAGTAACTAGTTTAGTATAAATAGAACTTTTTACTATTGTATTAGACATCTTTGGATTATCTTTTGATCCTTTGATCACGTTTTGGAGGCTGGCCATTTGGCCATGCCTGGACCTTATTCTTATGTATTTTCAACGGTGGAGTTTCTACACACCATAGATTAAGGGTGTGGAGCTCTGCTGTTCCTTGAGTATTAATGCAATTACTATTGTTCTTCTATTCAATTCACGCTTTTTCATATTCTAAGATATTCATTCGCAATTCAACCTGATGAATGTGATGATCCGTGACACTCATCACCATTCTCACTTATGAACGCGTGCCTGACAAACACTTCCGTTCTACCTGCGAAAGCTAGAGTGTGTATCTCTTAGATTCCTGACGCACGATGCATGGTTGCCCCGCCTGACAACCGAGCCTCCCATTCCGTGAGATCAGAGTCTTCATGGTATAAGCTAGAATCCATTGGCAGCATTCTTGAGATCCGGAAAGTCTAAACCTTATCTGTGGTATTCCGAGTAGGATCTGGGATGGGATGACTGTGACGAGCTTCAAACTCGCGAGTGTTGGGCGTAGTGACAGACGCAAAAGGGTCAATGGATCCTATTCCGACATGATCGAGAACCGACAGATGATTAGCCATGCTATGACAACACATTTGGACCATTTTTACTGAAAGGATGGGAGGTAGCCTTTGACAACGGTGAAACCCAACATGCAGCTTGCCATGGAAAGGAGTAAGAATGATTGGATGAAAGCAGTAAGAAAGCAAAGATCAGAAGGAACACAGTATCTTCCTGCGCTTATCTGAAATTTCCACCAATGAATTACATAAGTATTTCTATCTTTATTTTATGCTTTATTTATCTTTATATTCGAAAACCATTATAAACATTAGAATCCGTCTGACTGAGATTTACAAGATGACCATAGCTTGCTTCATACCAACAATCTCCGTGGGATCGACCCTTACTCACGTAAGGTTTATTACTTGGACGACCCAGTGCACTTGCTGGTTAGTTGTGCGAAGTTGTGAAAAAGAGTGATATTACAATTGTGCGTACCAAGTTGTTGGCGCCATTGAGATCACAATTTCGTGCACCATTAAGCATCAAGGACTCATCAAGGTCAGGAATCCTTCTTGGGGAGCAAGTTAAGATGGAAGTCCCGAATTGATGAAGGTGGTGAGAAGGGATGAAGCTGAGGTAATTGCATGTTGGTTTTTACATTTGGTTCTCTCTCTTCTCTCTCTGGCGAAACCGGTTTTGTTTGAAGAAGAAGAAGTTTAGCTCAGTTGGACCGGTTTCAACCTTGGAGGCTTCCCCTTCTATAATAAGGTAAACAGCCAAGGCTTGAAGTAAGGAGAAAAGAGTGAAAGCACAGAATTCTCATAGCTACCCAAGCTAACAGAAGTTCTTCTCCTTCAATGTGTATCATGTTGTAATTTTCTGTTTAGTTTTGTCTGTCTTGAGTATCATAGAAAAAGGAAAACAGTGAGGTTTGTATGAAAAAATCATAGAGCAAAAAAAGGCAGAGTATACAAAATTAAAAAAAAGCCATAGATGTCCTAGAGTTTATTTGTACATCTGTGTTGTGTATCATGATTCTGTGGGAATCCCCTTGCAAGTTGGGTTAGCACTTAGTAGTTGAAAACTTAGTAGGTGACCAAGTCAAGTTTAGGATTGGGGATAGATTCTGGACTTGTTCTGGATAGGAAGGGTAGTTCCTAAGGAGAATTAGTGTCTGTAATCTGTTGGATTATAGTGAAATTCCATCATTGTTATGATGGAGACTGGATGTAGGCTGCACTGCACTTAGCAGCTGAACCAGGATACTTTTGGGTGTGATTTTCTCTTTCTACTCTAATCAAATTTTGATTCTGTTTGAAGGAGGCAAAATTGAAAAATATCTCTACATTGGTTACGAGACAAAAAGAAAAAGTCTCTTGACCAGTGACGAGACAAAAAGCAGAAATATCTCTTTAAGCGTTTTAAAAGGGCAGCAAGATTTACTCAGCAAAAGGGGCTAAGATTTAACCCCCTTCTCTTAGCCACTGATAACCATCAATTGATATCAGAGCTTGGTCTTAAAGAGAACAAGCTTTGCAATTTGGAGAAAAGATCCCGATGGCAGAAAACAGTGGCTCAAACCTGGTGACCTACACTCTAAAGGGTAGTCAAGCAACAGACCTCCTCTCTTTAATGGAAAGAACTACACTTATTGGAAAGAAAGAATGAATATTTTTGTCCAATCAGTAGATTACAGACTCTGAAAAATAATCTTGGAAGGTCCTCAATTCCTAACCACCACAGGAGCTGACAGTGTGGTCTCTCTCAAAGATGAAGCCAGCTGGACCGAAGAAGACAGAAAAAAGGTGGAGCTCAACGCCAAAGCTATCAACTTGCTTAACTGTGCTATCAGCTTTAAGGAATACCGATGGGTATCAAGATGCACAACGACAAAGAAAATCTGGGACAAAGTACAAGTCACTCATGAAGGCATAACCCTAGTAAAGAAGACCAGAATAGACATGCTAAATAGAGAGTATGAAATATTCACAATGAAGGAAGGGAAATCAATTGATGATCTGTTCGAAAGATTCAACATCATCATCAACGGCTTGGATGCTATGGGGATCACGTATCCTGAATCTGTACTTGTAAGGAGAATTTTGAGAAGTCTCTCTAAAAAGTGGGAAACTAAGGCTATAGTGATATCTGAGAGTAGTGGTCTTGATTCCATGACATATGATGATTTGAGAGGAAATTTACTTGAATTTGAAAATACATAAAAGATACTAAAAGAAAAGGAATATCTCTCACATCTGTTACTAACCCCCTGGATGATGAATCCAGTGATTATTCTTCTGAAAATGAGTTTGTTTTGTTTGCAAAAAAATTTAGGAAAATGGTGAAGCTCAAGGAAAGGAACAAAGGAAGCGGTTCAAGAAAACCAAGCAAAGATACCAGCAAAGTGATATGCTACAACTGCAAGGAGACTGGACACTTCAAATCCGATTGCCCTAAGCTAAAGGAAGAGGAGAAGCCAAAAAAGGGAAAGAGGAAGGGACTCATAGCTTCTTGGGAAGACTTGGAGAACGATTCTGATAAAGATGAAGAATCAGAAACCAAGTCTCAAACCTGCCTTATGGCTGATCATGTTGAGCAGGTAGTATTTCATAACCCTGACACTGAAGATCTTCATTTCATGATCGATCACTTGTTTGAAAAAATTAGATGCTTCTTGCTTGAAAACCAAAATCTTGAGTCTCAAATTGAAATCCTTAAAGCTGAAAATGGTTTTCTAAAAGATAAGTTGAGAGATGCTGAAACTCCTGTTGAACTTGTTGAAGAAAACAAGCAGTTGAAAGCTCAACTTAAAAGCTGTGAATACCACCATTCCATAACTGCTAAACTGAATTATTTTGAAGAAAATGAGTGGCTGCATAAAGAGATAAAAAGGCTTAAAGAAGACTTAGCCAAATTTGCACAAAGTTCAGAAAATTTAAATCAACTATTGGCAAGTCAAAAATCTCTTTATGACAAAGCTGGGTTGGGATTCCATGAAGCATCAAAATCGGTTGAAACACCTTGTTTTGCAAACATAGCATCATCTTCAAATGATGTAAGGTTTCAAAACCCAACAAGCTTTGTGAAAATAGCCTCTCATAGATTTTGTAGATTATGCAATCGGAATGACCACTTTCCTATTCAATGTTTCTTTGGTGAAAGAATGATTGGTAACAAAGTTTGTAAAATTATTTTTGACTACAATGGATTGGGACAAAGAAGATGGTTTAACGTGAAAGGATCCAAAAAGATTTGGATACCTAAGGTCACTTGAGCTCATTTTGTAGGTTTGCCTAGCATCCAAGCGAAAGGACAATATGTGGTACATGGATAGTGGATGCTCTATGCATATGACCGGAAGGGAAACCTTCTTCATTAAGCTTGATGAATATGAGGGAGGGTTTGTCACTTTCGGTGATAATGGCAAATGAAAGATAGTGGCCATTGAAAAAGTTGGTAAAAGTTTTTCTTCTTTTATAAATGATGTCCTTCTTGTTGATGGTTTGAAACACAATTTGCTAAGCGTAAGCCAATTATGCGATCTTGGATATAAAGTCATTTTTAGGAAATTGGTTTGTTTAGTTATTTATGAAAAAACCGGGGATATTTTGTTTAAAGCTAAAAAGTGTAACAATGTGTATGGATTGATTCTTGAGGATTTAAAAGATCAAAAAATAACATGCTTTACATCAATTGAATCTGAAAAATGACTTTGGCATAAGAAATTGGGTCATGCAAGAATGTACCAAATTTCTAAGCTTGTTAAGAAAAACTTGGTGAGAGGAATTTCAAACATTAAATTTGATAAGGATATTACTTGTGATGCTTATCAATTAGGCAAACAAGTAAATCCTCTTTTAAACCAAAAGATGGAATTTTTACCAAGAGGCCATTGGAAATGTTGCATATTGATCTTTTTGGTCCAACAAGAACACAAAGTTTAGGAGGTAAACATTATGGATTGGTAGTGGTGGATGACTACTCTAGATTCGGTTGGGTACTTTTTCTTGCTCATAAAAATGATGCTTTCCATGCTTTCTCAAGCCTTTGCAAAAGAATTCAAAATGAAAAAGATTTGAAAATTGCCCATTTAAGAAGTGATCACGGAAAGGAATTTGAAAATCAAGATTTTGAAAAATTCTGTGATGATTTTGGAATTGCTCATAATTTTTCATGTCCTAGAATACCTCAACAAAATGGGGTAGTTGAAAGAAGGAATAGAAGCCTTCAAGAAATGACTAGGGCTATGCTATGTGAAAATGAGGTTCCAAAATTTCTATGGGCTGAAGCTATGAATACAGCTTGTTATATTTTGAATAGGATTATCATTAGAAAAGGGCCAAAGAAAACTCTTTATGAGTTATGGAAAGGAACCCCTCCTAATCTTAATTATTTCCAGATATTTGGATGCAAATATTTTGTGCTTAATAATAAAGAAAATCTTGAAAAATTTGATCCAAAAGCCTATGAGGGAATGTTTGTTGGATACTCCACCACTAGCAAAGCGTATAGAATTTACCTTAAAGATCATATGACCATAGAGGAATCCATACACATTTTTTTGTGATACTAATTCAATTCCTAGTATTGTAGATGATGATACAGGTGATGAAGATTTTATCAATCAGGAAGTGAGTAAAGAAAATCCCAAGGCTGTCCCAAATGCAGATCCTGCCCGCCCAGAAATGTCTCATCAGGAAGGAAGAGACATTTCATTTTTGTCCCCTGAGCCAGTAAGAAAATCTGGAACAAAACAACCTGCTGAAGCTCATCAAAGCAAAACCTTACTCCGAAAACCAAGAGAATGGAAGTCTATGAGGGGTTATCCTTATGATTTTATCATAGGTGACCCTTCCCAAGGTGTAACCACAAGATCCTCATCCAAAAAAGCAAGCCGAGCTAAGCAATGTTGCTTTCTTGTCCCAAATGGAACCTCACAATGTGAAGCAAGCTCTTGAAGACCCCTCTTGGGTCAAAGCCATGGAATAAAAGCTAGCACAATTTGACAAGAATGAGGTTTGGGCACTAGTACCTAATCCAAATGGTAAGAAGGTATTGATTTTGATGAGTTTTTTACTCCGGTAGCAAGAATGGAAGCAATTAGGTTGCTTCTTGCCTATGTTGCCCATAAGGGTTTTAGAATGTTCCAAATGGATGTTAAATGTGCTTTCCTTAATGGATTTATAGATTTGTGGCACAACCCCCCAGTTTTGAAAATAAAGAATTTTCAAATCATGTTTACAAACTTTCAAAAGATCTTTATGGGCTTAGGCAAGCTCCAAGAGCTTGGTATGAAAGGTTTAGTGCCTTCTTATTGGAAAATCACTTTCAAAGGGGTACCACCGACACTACTTTATTTATTAAAGTATCTAATAATGATACTCTTCTTGTTCAAGTTTATGTGGATGATATAATGTTTGGATTGGCCAATGAATCCTTGTGTAAAGAGTTTAGAAAACTCATGAATAGTGAGTTTGAAATGAGTTTAATGAGAGAACTAACATTCTTTCTTGGTCTCCAAATTAAACAAACTCCTAGTGACATTTTTATTCACCAAGAAAAATATGCTAAAGAATTAATCAAGAAATTTGGCCTAGAAAATTCCAAACCTATGGGAACACCAATGCATCCAAACACTAAGCTTGAAAAGGATGATGATGGCAAAGATATGGATGAAACATGGTATAGAGGAATGATAGGTTCACTCATGTATCTTACCTCCTCTAGACAGGATATTGTTCAAAGTGTAGATGTATGTTCTAGGTTTCAATCTCACCCAAAAGAATCCCATCTTTCGGCCATTAAATGAATCATTAGATATATTAAGGGAACATGTAATTATGGCTTATGGTATCCTAAAGCTGATGACTTTTGTGCAGTAGGGTTTTGTGATGCAGATTATGCGGGAGATCGGGTGGATAGAAGGAGCACCTCCAGAATGTGTTGCTTCCTTAGAAGCTCACTTAACATGTGGTCAAGCAAAAAACAAGCCACAGTTGCTCTATCCACAGCCGAAGCTGAATATATATCTGCCTCTGCGTGTTGTTCACAATTAATTTGGTTGAAAACTCAGTTGAAGGATTACAAATTAAAAATCAATAGCATACCTTTATTTTGTGACAATATGAGTGCAATAAACATTTCCAAAAATCCTGTTTTGCACTCTAGAATCAAGCACATTGAAGTGAGATATCATTTTATTAGAGAACATGTGCAAAAGGAAACTATTGATATTCAATTTGTAAAATTCGAAGAACAGCTTGCAGACATTTTTACTAAACCCTTGTGTGAAGACAGATTCTGCTCTCTAAGAAACAATTTGGGAATGTTAGAATTGAATTCTGTTGATAATTTGTGATTTTTTTGATTCTGTTTGGTTTTGTCTCGTAGGTAGGGAGGAGACAAATTTAAGGACGTGATGAACAGGCCATGATACAGGAGAGACTGAATTGATAATAATAATCTTGGGCCCCACCAAATCTTCTTTGACCCTATCCATGACTCTGGCCGTTTTGAATTCCTCATTTTTAAATTATACTTTATGGGAAGTTATCACATCATATCTTGTAGGAAGGAGTTCTTGTCAAATCATAATCTTTTCTTCCACCTTTTCCCTTGATTCTAAGAGCTAACCACTCATTTTTTTAAAACCTTTTCTTGTTGATAACTGCGCCATTTAATGGTCCATTACTCACTTAACCATCTCTCTCCACTCAGCATTAAATGCTCTTATAACCTCCCACCTCTCTCCAATCTCATCGGCCACTCATTTATCTTCCCTTTCCATTCTTCACTTTCATATCATGAAAAAGAAAGTAGCTCCTAAAAGAAGTAGCCGAACTCTCCCCAAAAATCCTCCATTTTCTTCTACTCCTCAAACACATACTTACATTCACATACACTCTACCTCTTCTTCATCTCCTTCACCCTCTTCCAAGCAAACCGAAACCATTAGGGAGAAAGGTTATTGCCCAAAAAACTTCATCTCGAAAGAAGATTGGAAAAGATAAAGAACCGGTTGTAGAAAAAGAAGAGGAGTCCCAATCTTCTCTACCTCATTCACCTCGAAGAAAATCAACCCCTTACCCCTCTAGCCGCTGTTCTCAACGCTCAAAAGGCTACTCTCTGCACAACACGTGGGAACTGCCAAACTTGGAATCTCTTGATTTCAAAAACAAGTTCAACAAGGAGCATTCTCATTTTGATCCGGGCAGATTCAACTCTTGTGCTGCATATGAGTTTCAATATCAAGTTCTGGCTAAACGTAACCTATGTGACTCCCACATAGTAAATTTGGAAGCACTGACCGCAAAAGGCATCAACTTTGCCACTCTGTTTGATAAGCTGAAGTGGACTCCTTTATTTCATATTCAGAAGCCTGTTTATCCAACCCTGGTTCACGAGTTCTATGCGAACATGGTGTATCTTGACGGAGCAATCCACTTATATGTCAAGAGGGTTCACTTATCTCTGAATAGGGAAACCATTAGCGCTGCATTGGGATACACTGATGAAGGAGCAACTGCCTACGTGACTGGAAAGTGGGATTCATAGGTTGGGGTCACATATCAGATTGCTCTGAATCGAAACTGTGAAAACTTCTCTGCCCTGGATAAGACGGTTTTAACGCATAAAGCTCTTGGACATGTAAGAGCTCTACTTCACAGAATCATCAATCATATCTTGATGCCTCAGAGTGGTTCCTTTCAAAGAGTAACTGTTTGTGATACATTAGTTCTTGTTGCAATCCTTACTTCCTCTCCTATTTCATTTGCTTATTTGATGGTGCGACACATGTGGAATTGTGTGCGCAGTGACAAAAAGACAAATCTTCCTTATGGTATTTTTCTTACATGCATTTTTTAATATTTTCATGTTGATTTAACTAATGAGCATGTAGAAAACAAGGTTTCTACCATCAAAGGAGGATGAGTCTCTGGATCCATGAAAAGTACCAAAGGAAAACGCTCCATGCCCTCTGAACCTTCAGAAAGTGATCTTGAGAGCCGTCCTCATGAGCCCACAAAGTTGGCTAATTCTATCAAGGACGTTCTAACTGAATTTTCAAACATGTCTAATCTGATGGTACGCTCATACAAAGAAGCCCGCAAACAAGCTTATGAAAATGAGAAGGCTTGGAAAAAGTGCCATGAGCGAATTAATCTGATGCTTGATAGTTTTGAAAAAGACATGGGTGATGCAGATGAAGACAATCAATCCCTTGGCTTTGATGTTAATCTTTTAGATGCTTGATTCAGTTTAACTACTCGTACCTATGAACTCTGTTTCAGTATCATATTTTTGTGTTTTGAGTACTGTATAACTGCTAAATTGGATACTCTAGACCTTTATGTTTTAGTTTAAACAAATATTATGCATTTTGGTATGTTGTTCTTATCTGTTTTGTAGGTTTTCCCATTAATGACAAAAGGAGGAGGAAGGTGGTTGAAAAAATAAAAAAACAGGGGCTAAAATCAATTTGATTCATGATTACCCTTGTGCATGTGTTTTGAATTTGGCTATGACATTTTGATTATGCTCTGGTTTTTGCATTTTGGCTGTGATAAGTTTGATTAAGCTCTGATAATTTTTTTGATTTAATAATCTGCCAATTTTATGAAGTTTGGATGTTGACTATCTATCTTAGAAAAAGCTTCATAAATTATAACTTATTGTTTGGCAATTTTTTTTTTGCAAGAAACTGTTTTTATAAGAATTAGTTTGTTGATTTAAAGTATGTTGAGTCTTGATTATTTGTTGAAATGTACTCTGAAGGTACTCAAGCATGCTTTGCTTGATTTGTTATATTGAGCAGAAAATCATTTATATGATAACAAACCAAGTTGTGATTATCATGTTACTTCTGCTCATAAATCAAGCTGTTCAACATGACTTAATATTTCATATGTTGAATACATTGTGGCTATAAGCTTGATTTTAAAAATTACAGGTAAAGCTTCCTTTAATAAAATGGCATATATTAAGGGGGAGCTATGTAACAATTGGAAAGGGGGAGGATTCCAAACCTTCAAAGGGAGTACTCTTAATCCTTACTCTTTTCATTTCAATTTTTTTTAATAATGTTTGTCATCAAGGGGGAGATTGATAAGTTTGGAAAACTCCAAATTAATATGATGATGATGATCAAACATTATTAAAATAATTAATTATAAAATTATTAATTTGAATTTTAATTCATATTTGTTAATTAATAATTTTGTTGCTTGCAGATTTTGTTTTGGGCCAAAAAAAATAACAAGCCCAATGTGAAGTTAAGATTCAGCCTTGGTAAAAAATGTTTTAATTATTATGGCTGAATTAATGCTTGATAAGTTGGGCCAGTATATTGTTGAAACAAGCCCATTTAAAATCTTTGCTACAAAGACCAAAGCTTGGTCCGAAAACAAAAAGGGAGAAAGCAAAGGTTGCATGCTTTCAACGGATGCCACTTTCACTCATTGAATGGATTTCAAAATTCAATTAACTTGTGTTAATAGCATTGGAAATATGAAAGAGAAAGTGGAAATTGATTTGATTGCCTTTAATGAGCTACATGCTACCAGGCATGGGGAGTGTAAATTTAATTCATTTTTATTCCCTTTCTTAATTCGTTTGAAATATTTTTTTGCATTTTCTCTCTTCTCTTTCTTCTCTATTCGGTTGTCACTTCACAGGAAAGATGAAAGCAAAAACAAGCTATCAGAAGAAAGAAGAAGAAGCTAGTTGCAAGTAAGAAGCCATTGTGATGATGGCGTTAGGAAAAAGAAGATCCACAGTAGGGTGTGGCTGAGATCTTTGCCACTTATGGTAAGAAGTGGTGAGGAAGTCTCAAGCTTTCCATACCCAAAAATGAAAGAAGATCCAACTTTTTAGAGAAGAAGATCCCTTGGGGGTATGGCTCGTCTCTACTTTTGATCAACCATCACAGAAGGTAGCTACTGTAGCTATATGGAGGAAGAGGCAGAAGATAGAGCAGATGGAGCTGTCAAGCATCAAGGACTCATCAAGGGTCAGAAATCCTTCTTGGGGAGCAAGTCAAGATGGAAGGCCCGGATTGATGAAGGTTGGTGAGAAGGGATGAAGCTGAGGTAATTGCATGTTGGTTTTTACATTCGATTTCCTCTTTTCTCTCTCTGGCCGAACCGGTTTTGTTTTAAGAAGAAGAAGTTTAGCTCGGTTGGACCGGTTTTAACCTTAGAGGCTTATCCTTCTATAATAAGGTGAACAGCCAAGGCTTGAATCAAGGAGAAAAGAGTGAAAGTATAGAGTTCTCATAGCTACCCAAGCTAACAGAAGTTCTTCTCCTTCAATGAGTATCATGTAATTTTCTATTTAGTTTTGTCTATCTTGAGTATCATGGAAAAAGAAAAACAGTGAGGTTTGTATGAAAAAGCTATAGAGCAGAAAAAGACAGAGTATACAAAATTAAAAGAAAAAATCATAGATGTCCTAGAGGTCCTTTGTACATCTGTGTTGTGTATCATGATTTTGTGGGAATCCCCTTGTAAGTTGGGTTAGCACTTAGCAGCTGAAAGCTTGGTAGGTGACCAAGTCAAGTTTAGGATTGGGGATAGATTTTGGACTTGTTCTGGATAGGAAGGGTAGTTTCTAGGGAGAATTTGTGTCTGTAATCTGTTGGATTATAGTAAAATTCCATCATTGTTGTGATGGAGACTGGATGTAGGCTACACTGCACTTAGCAACTGAATCAGGATACTTTTGGGTGTGATTTTCTCTTTCTACTCTACTCAAATTCTGATTCTATTCGAAGGAGGCAAAATTGAAAAATATCTCTTCATTGGTTACGAGACAAAAAGAAAAAATCTCTTGAGCAGTGACGAGACAAAAAGTAGAAATATCTCCTTAAGCGTTTTAAAAGAACAGCAAGATTTACTCAGCAAAAATGGACTAAGATTCAACCTCCCCTTCTCTTAGCCGCTGATAACCATCAGGATTTAATGTCTGATTTAGTTGGTTTTTAATAAGATAAATAGTTTTGAGTATTTGGTGATAATAGCTTAGAAGGTGAGAATAAACTTAATAGGGAAATAGATAGAGTTATGGTATATATATATATATATATATATATATATATATATATATATATATATATATATATATATATATATATATATATATATATATATATATATATATAACTAGATTAAAATCATAGTTGTCAGAATCACTGGTCGAACCGGTTAATTTGGTATAATTAAATAATTATGTAAAATGTAATTATTTTTTTATTATAAGTACTTTTATTTTGTTTTTTTAAAAATAATTATCATTTTCAAATTTTAATACTTTATTAATTAATTTATATTTATTGTATTATTATAAGTAAAAATTTACATACAGTTAATTTTTATGTGAAGTTGATATTTAAAAACGGTTAGATGATTTGACAAGTTTAACTAAATATCATCTAACGATTTTCAATTATTAACTTCATATGAAGATAACTGCATGTGAGTCTTTACCTATTATTATATACTACAAGTATTTATTGAAAAAATAATATTAATAGATATCATATAATCATAAAAAGAAAAAATAAATTATGGTTAATAATTTTTTTATCTTTTTAATATATATATATATATATATATTAATAAAATTTATAGTTAAATAAAATATAATTGATTTAAAAATGAGTGACTTTAAAATTAAAATTAATTGAATATAAGTAAAATAAAAAATTGCTATATGTATTTATTAAAAATAATATTAATATATTATATAATTATGAAAAGAAAAAATAAGTGAGTTTATAATTATTGTTAAATAAAAATATAATTAATTTAAGAATGAGTGAGTTTATAATTAAAATTAAAATAAATTAAATAAAAGTAAACTATTTGACGAAAGATATTTATATATATTATAATTTGCATATATATATTATTGAAAATCAACACAGCTCACCGGCAAGGGAAAGTTTTGATCTTATAGAAGATAGGAGTTTGAACCCCATATTACACATTTTAGATAATTTTTACTTTCAAACGGTTCGATCAGACCGATTTTACTAAATTTGACCGATTCTCACCGATTCACTCCGAATTTGACCGATTCGTTCCGGTTTTATATCTTACACGGTCCAAATATCAAACCGAATCGATACTAAGTCTGATTCACCGGTTTTTCAGTTAAACCGGCCGGTCCAGTCTGATTCTGCTAACTATGATTAAAACACAAAGACTTAAATTAATTATACAAGTTATACTATATAGTATAAATTTAAAAAATATTGTATTGTTCAAAAATTAATTAGATAATATATAAATTAATATTAAGTTTAAAAGTTTATTTATAAAAAAATTATAATTTGTCTATAATTCAATATAATTATTAAAAAAAATATACAACAACAATAAAACCTTGTAAAGTTGGAATCTTTCATAAATATTGACTTGTGCTTTCTAGTATTTTTGTATAACAGAAAACTTTCTTATATACTTTACAAGTGTAATTACTCGTGTCATGCACGTTATAAGATTGAAATTATAATTTTAAATTATTTTTTAAAATTAATTTAAATTATAATAATTTGATTAATAAAAAATTAATATGTTATGGATTGTTTTTTTTTAAAATTTAGTATTAATTGGATTAACTCTAAAATAGTTATTAATCGATTTTAATAATCTACTTTTTTCAATAAATCAGACATATATACTGAATGTGATCATAAATAATATAGTAATAGTTAAATCTACCCACAAACATATTGGCTATTATCACACTCTAAAACAAATTAAATATAAAGGCTATTAGTACGCACTTATAAATCTATAAAATCGCGCTATCTTTAATTCATGCAAGGGTTTATTTATCAAATAAACTTAAAATATAAACAAAAAATATTTATAAAATGGACCTAGCATCACTTGAAAGAATCATGGAAAATAATCAACTTACCTTATCATCCATAAGAACCATTTCTATGTAAGTCGTGTTGTTCTTGTCAAATTTGGATGAGACTTTTCATAATCTTATAATTCTTGCCTTTATTTTTCAAACTTTTTCATTACATAATCTATCATAGCTAATACTGTTGATAGAATCGTAGTTAGTATCCTTTAGGTATGAAAAATAATAAACAGAAGAAATTTCATGTCTGAGGTACGAATTTTCTAGATGATAAATAATTATAACAATTATATATATATATATATATATATATATATATATATATATATATATATATATATATATATATATATAGACACACACACACACACTAATTATATACGGTAATAGTTAACAAATATTTTCAATGGAGATACTTACTCAATATATATGTTATCGACATTAATTATATGCCAATATTTTTAAGAAAGAGCTAAAAGAGGAGATATATAAATATATATAATATTATTGCTATATAGGAAGCATACATAAATTGCTACATTTTTTATTATGTTATACAACTTAAAATTATACTATCATGTTATTATTTAATCCTAGATACTTGCTATAATTATATCAAATTTAATTATGAATCTAAATAAATAAAATAGATAACATTCAATATTATTTTTTTTTACATTCAATATTACTGTAAATATAAAAAGTAAAATAATTAATGAAAAAATATGAGCAAAAAATAAAACATATTAATTAAAATTCAATTTGTTATCTAATTAATCTTGTGTCCATACGATATAACTTTACAAAAATGTTATGAATCACAACCTTTTTTATTCTACAAAAAAGAAAAACTATATATTTAGCCTTTAGTAGTACAAAAAATAATTATAAAAATTAATTATTGATATTGATATTAATCATAATTGATTATTAATACTATACTTTTTTAAAATATATTTTACCTTTTTAAAATATAATGCATGTACCGTGTAGACTTTATTGTTATCCACTAATTGATATCAAATTAAATGGGTCACTATTAATGTGTGCATTAATTATCTCCTAATAAAATTATTGCACTTGGATGAGAATTAGAACTATATCAATTGATATAATTAGAATGATTAAAAATATCGATGATTTATAAGTAGTTTAATAACGCATTAAATATTAATTTGATATAATTATAATGAAGATATTTTCTTAAATTAATATAATCATGCATTATTTATGAGCTAATTGTAATATAATTAAAATAAATTTATTTGAGAAAAAAATTCATGTATAATTTTCAGAAATTATAATAATTTTTTTATTTATATATACGTATATATTAATTTTGATAAATAATTATATATATATATATAATTATATACATATACATAAATAAAAAAATATATGAATTATATTTTGTTAAACTCCATGTTACCGGCTATTAAAAACATTTAAATCACATGTATTAAATTATTTGTTATAATTATTTTGTTTTATATATATGATTATTTTTTATTCTACAATCGTGCAATAATATTTTTTATAATATTATTGCTACATATGAAGCAGCTTTATATTACTATAATTATATCAAATTTAATTATGATGGTAAATAAATAAAATAGGAAACAATCAAAACTAATTTTTTTATAGTCAAAATTTATTGTATATATAAAAAACAAAATCACTAATGATTAAAAATTTGAGTAGAAAATAAAAATCTATAAGCTAAATTCAATTTGTTAACTAATTAATTTTATGTCCATATAATATTATTATTGTTATATATTGATTAAAACTGCGAATACATACTAATAAAATTATTACATACAAATGAGAATTAGAACTATATCAATTATATTAATTATATAAATTCAAAATTATTATTATTATTTGTTAGTATTATTATTATTATTATTGAGAAATGATGATAATTCATGTGATAATGAATGTTACCTATAAAACATCTAAAATTAAATAATATTCAAGTATAATTATGTGACAATTATAATTCAAAAATTACTGTATATGAAGTCACGTGAATTATTATTATAATTGATATAATAATTGCTATAATTGTTATATATTCTCAACCTTATCGGTTGTATCAATTTAACTATATCAATTATATTCAAATTAGTAGTCAATTATTTTTATGAAATTTTTTGCTATAATTAGATTATACTTATGAGATTATCTTGTATTAATCGTTATAATTAATTTAATAAAGATATTTATTAAGTATATATGTTACCTATATTAATTATATGCCAATATTTGTAAGAATGAGTTTAAAAAAGTGATATATAAATATATATAATATTATTGTTATATAAAAAATATATTTAAATAATATATTAAATATTAATTTAATATAATTATAATAAAAATATTTTTCTAAAATAATATAATCATACATTATTCATGAGCTAATTATAATGCAATTAATTAAATGTATAATATTATTCTATATTATTTATTTACCGTCATGATTTGATTTGATTGTTTTCTAGTTTATTTACTGACATAAATTATGAAAATATATAACATAACTATCATAATTATTATAATTTTATGATATAATTATAATTAACATATTTTATCGTAATTAAATATTGATTTGATATAATTATAATGAAAAAAGTTTCCTAAAATAATATAATCATACATTATTTATGAGCTAATTATAATACAATTAAAGATATTATTATATCATAATGTCTACTTACTATATTAATATAATATTAAAAGATACATGTTTCATTATTTTTTATAAATAAAATCGATTTTTATTGGCAACTACATTGTATTTAGGTCAACGAAAACTATATGTTTAGGTAAAGATTTTTTGTCAAATACAATAAAAATACAAATAAAGAAATAAAGGATAAAAATAAACTTAAATAATATATCTGGCACCACTTTATTTTATTAATTATTAAATTATTTAAAAATAGTACATCCACGAAAAATACTCATAATATATAAATTGAGGCAATAATTTAAAATTTTCTAATTATAATTTAATCAAATACTAATATTAAAACCAAATTATTTAAACAATATTGAATCTATTCTAGTTCTTAGTCACGTATAATATAGAGTCATTCTCGTAATGATAACCAACTGAAATAACATCGTAAATATTAATATTTAGAATTCGTGCAAATTCAAACCATCCTCTTGTTAAATAAGTTTCATCGTCCGCTATTCATGCAATGCGGCAAGGTATAGAATTGCCACATCGAGAAACCAAACTAACCCTTATTCCTCTCAATGGCATTGCATGCATGCAAAAGAAAGCCGGTAATTTCTGAAAAAAATCACAATATGTTATAAAATTATTCTAATAATGAACAACTTAAAATAAGAAAATTTAAATATATTACCAATCATTGAAATTACATATCCAAGTTTGTCACGAATTTAGCAAAATTGAACTTAAACTGAGAGAATTCAATCTCATTATGTGCTCCACTTTGAAGATTTTCGGGCAGACGTAAAAAGTATGGAGGGGATGGCACTTGAACTTGCCTTATAAAATTCCGTGAATGCAATTTCTCAATCAAAAATTGAGCTCCTCCCAAGAAAGCTAACTTTAACCACATTCCATTAGGTTGGTCATCATAGGTGAGTAGATCCAACCATCTTTCGGTAAAGTAGAGATTATTGTCCCTTCTTTGAACGCTTACATCCATGTAGTTTGAACCTGAATCAGTGAAGACAACTCGATGAGGTATTTCATGGATGTGATGCATTGTAAACGATTGTGGTAAAAGACAATCGAACTAGAACATTAGACGATAAGAATAACTTAGAATAACAACAATTAATAAATTATTAAAAGAATAATATAATAGAATGAGTGTATGAAAAATATTATAAAAAATTATAAATTGTACCTTAAAAGGATCAACTTCAATAAGAAACAAAGAATACATTCTTATTCTATGAAGTAGTAAAAAAATACTAAATATAAAATTATGAGCTGACTCTCAAATTTAGATTCATGTACCACAGAAAAACACTATTTATAGACTTTAGTAAAACAAAAATAAATATGTAAATTACTTATTATTAAGGCAATTTTTTATTATGTACAGTAATTACGCATTATAATTGATAAGTAGTTTAATAGTGCATTAAATATTGATTTGATATAATTATAATGAAGATATGTTCCTAAATTAGTATAATTATATATTATTCATTAAATATTAATTATAATATAATAATATAATTATAATAAAGGTATTTTTTATAAAATAGGGCAAATGACCAAATTAAAATAAACAAGAGAAAGGTTTACCAGATTACAACAATGGAGAAATTGATACCTGAATGTCTTGTTTTCTTATCTATGTAAACTGTGGGAACCAACCACGGTTTCAAGCTACACATAAACCGTGGCTGGCAGGAAGATTTTACATGGAAGAAAAGCACAACATAAACCGTGGTAGGTAGCCACGGTTTACTCTTTATGAATAAAAGTAAGAAACCACTGGAAGTAGCCACAGTTTACGAAGAAAGAAATGCATGAAACGTGGCTGGCAACCACGGTTTATGAAGGATACAACCAATGGGCATAAAACCCTGTAACCTAGAATGGTTTATGTAGATTGAAAATCTATATATATAGTTGAGTGAGATTCAAGCTGGTGAGAAGATCATTATCACAATGTCAAGTGAGGAAGAGTGTGTTCTTGTCTTAGTGCATTGCTCTGGAAAAATAAAAAAAACAAAAAATATGGTGTGAAGTTCACTGACAGAGAACCATTGAGTGTATTTGTTAGTTCATCAAACAGTTTGTCAGATGTGAAGAGCAGCATCTTGCAGAAGCTTGGGGTTTTCGGGAGCAAGTTTGTGAAGAAGATCTTCTACAAGATTCCCATCGCTGTAGTCTCGAGCGGTGTCATGTATGATACGTTCGTGTTAGCGGCTGACGAAGATATTAGGGTTCTGTTTCATTGCGTAAGGAGTTTTCCTGAGGTCAGAATACACGAGCTGTATGCGAAGTTGGAGGTTACTCTGGATAGTTCTGGGGCATCGGCTCCTGTTCATAGCTCGACTGCCGCAGGCGGTGCGTCTTGCTCGGTGCCTGCGATCCGGCCATCTATTCCGCAGGTTGCCTCACCTTCCTTTGCAGCTGATTTGGTACAAACGGAGGCAGTTCGTACTGTACCTTCCCCAAATCAAGGGGTCTTGCAGCAAGCATTTCAGGGGGAATCAGGTCGTGCCACAGATGATGAAGTTCAAGGCTTTGGGGAACCTGATCGAGTAGAGAATGCAATGCGGGACGATGACTCTGACCAGGAGCCTGAAAATATATTTGGGGACAGCGATGATGACACCGGTGCTAATCCACATGCACAACAAGGTCCTTCAAGTTCTGGCACACAGCATTACCCTCCACACTTCTCGACGCTAAACTTGGAGGCTCTGGGTGAACACCCGGCGGGAGTTGCTACACTTGGCGGTTCGTCAACAGAATTTCATATTGGGCAATCCTTCCAGAGTAAAGATGAAGCTGTTCTTAGTGTGAAGGACTATAGCATCCGTCGAGGTGTTGAGTACCGAGTGTTGGAATCGGACCATCTGAAGTATCATGGAAAGTGCAAGGATTTCAGCAAAAGTTGTAGTTGGCTGATTCGAATTTCGCTCCGTGCACGAAAGGGCACTTGGGAGGTAAGGAGGTACAACGGTCTCCACACTTGCTTAGCCACATCTATTTCCAGTGATCACCGTCAGCTTGATTACCACGTTATTTGTGCGAGAATTTTTCCGTTGGTTAGTGCGGATGCTGCAGTACCGATCAAGGTGTTGCAACAAGCAACTGAAGCTGATTACGGCTTCAAGCCCAGTTACCGGAAGGTTTGGAAAGCAAAACAGAAGGCAGTTGCACAAATATATGGAGATTGGGAAGAGTCTTATGCTGAGTTGCCACGTTGGATGCTAGGAGTGCAGTTGACGATGCCCGGGACAGTTACTGTGTTGCAGACCTCTCCTGTTCGAGTTGTGGACCAGGTTGATGAGTCGACAGTGTACTTTCATCGTCTGTTCTGGACATTTCCACCTTGCATTGAGGCCTTCCAGCATTGCAAGCCACTTGTGAGTATTGATGGTACGCACTTGTACGGCAAATATGGAGGCACCTTACTGTTGGCGATTGCACAGGATGGGAACTCAAACATCCTCCCGATAGCATTCGCCCTTGTGGAGGGAGAAAATGCCGAGTCATGGTCTTTTTTCTTGTCCAACTTAAGAACGCATGTGACGCCACAAGAGGGTATCCTTGTTATCTCAGATAGGCATAACGGCATCAAGGCTGCACTTGAGAATCCCGTGAATGGTTGGCTGCCACCACGTGCTTATCGGGCGTACTGTATCCGTCATGTGGCAGCAAATTTCAGCCTTTCTTTTAAATGTAAGGATGCCAGAAGGATGCTGGTTAATGCGGCGTACGCAAAAACTGAGGCAGAGTTCTATTACTGGTTTGACATCATGCGTACAAAGAATCCGGCCATGTGTGACTGGGCGAACTGGATGGAGTATGAGAAGTGGACCCAACACCAGGATAGCGGTAGACGGTTCGGACACATGACGACGAACATCAGTGAATGCGTGAACTCCGTGTTAAAGGGAACTTGCAACCTACCGGTCACTTCCTTGGTAAAGTCCACATACGGAAGGCTTGCTGAGCTATTCGTGCTCCGGGGACAAACAGCAGAGGCGCAAGTTGGATCTGGACAACAATTTTGTCAGGCTTTGGTCAAGGCTATTGAAAGGAACATAATATTATTATTATATAAAAAATAAATTTAAATAATATATTAAATATTAATTTGATATAATTATAATAAAAATATTTTCCTAAAATAATATAATCATACATTATTCATGAGCTAATTATAATGCAATTAAATGTATAATATTATTTTATATTATTTATTTACCGTCATGATTTGATTTGATTGTTTTCTAGTTTATTTACTTACATAAATGATTAAATTATATAACATAACTATCGTAATTATTATAATTTTATAATATAATTATAATTAACATATTTTATCATAATTAAATATTGATTTGATATAATTATAATGAAAAAAGTTTTCTAAAATAATATAATCATACATTATTTATGAACTAATTATAATACAATTAAAGATATTATTATATCATAATGTCTACTTACTATATTAATATAATATCAAAAGATACATGTTTTATTATTTTTTTATAGATAAAATCGGTTTTTATTGGCAACTAAATTGTATTTAGGTCAACGAAAATTATATGTTTAGGTAGAGATTTTTTGTCAAATATAATGAAAATACAAATAAAAAAATAAAGGATAAAAATAAACTTAAATAAAATATCTGGCACCACTTCATTTTATTAATTATTAAATTATTTAAAAATAGCACATCCACGAAAAATATTCATAATATATAAATTGAGGCAATAATTTAAAATTTTTTAATTATAATTTAATCAAATACTAATATTAAAACCAAATTACTTAAACAATATTGAATCTATTCTAGTTCTTAGTCACGTATAATATAGAGTCATTCTCGTAACGATAACCAACTGAAATAACATCGTAAATATCAACATTTAGAATTCGTACAAATTCAAACTATCCTCTTGTTAAATAAGTTTCATCATCCGCTATCCATGCAATGCGGCAAGGTATAGAATTGCCACACCGAGAAACTAAACTAACCCTTATTCCTCTCAATGGCATTGCATACATGCAAAAGAAAGCCGGTAATTTTTAAAAAAAATCACAATATGTTATAAAATTATTCTAATAATGAACAACTTAAAATAAGAAAATTTAAATATATTATCAATCGTTGAAATTGCATATCCGAGTTTGTCACGAATTTAGCAAAACTGAACTTAAACTGAGAGAATTCAATCTCATTATGTGCTCCACTTTAAAAATTTTCGGGTAGACCTAAAAATCATGGAGGGGATAAAACTTGAACTTGCCCTATAAAATTCCGTGGATGCAATTCCTCAATAAAAAATCGAGCTCCTCCCAAGAAAGCTAACTTTAACCACATTCCATTAGGTTGATCATAATAGGTAAGTAGATCCAACCATCCTTCGGTAAAGTAGAGATTATTGCCCCTTATTTGAACGCTTACATCCATGTAGTTGGAACCTGAATCAGTGAAGACAACTCGATGAGGTATTTCATGGATATGATGCATTGTAAATGATTGTGGTAAAAGACAATTGAACTGGAACATTAGACGATAAGAATAACTTAGAGTAACAACAATTAATAAATTATTAAAAGAATAATATAATAGAATGAGTATATGAAAAATATTATAAAAAATTATAAATTGTACCTTAAAAAGATCAACTTCAATAAAAAACGAAAAATACAATCTTATTCTATGAAGTAGTAAAAAAAAATACTAAATATAAAATTATGAGCTGACTCTCAAATTTAGATTCATGTACCATAGAAAAATACTATTTATAGACCATAGTAAAACAAAAATAAATATGTAAATTACTTATTATTAAGGTAATTTTTTATTATGTACAGTAATTACACATTATAATTGATAAGTAGTTTAATAGTGCATTAAATATTGATTTGATATAATTATAATGAAGATATGTTCCTAAATTAGTATAATTATATATTATTCATTAAATATTAATTATAATATAATAATATAATTATAATAAAGGTATTTTTTATAAAATAATTTAGAATAGATGAAAAATTTTATTCGTTTTGGAGGGAAAACGGACTCACGAGAGATCGACACATCACTTTTGTTAGCGGGGAAAAACCCAGTTTTAGTATATTAAGTAGATTATATAATATAATCTATTCTAAAAAGATAGATTTTTCTTTATTTTTTGGTGTGAAAATATTTAAGTAGACCAAATAGTATCCACTTTAAATAATAATAATAATTTTGAAAATAATAATACACTTTAAAATATTTTAGTTTTGAAGAACGGAAAAGAATGACAAGCTGGCGATGGCAAACTAAGACAGTACTCCAATAGCACCGAATAGAGAAAGATTTTTTATCTAGTTCTGTGCAGTTTTAGGTGGAAGGTTGGGCTTTCTGAATTTAGTAATTTTATTATTCTGTTTTTTCACGAGGGTTCAGTGTTTACTTTTTTATTATTGCAATTTGCTTATGATTTTGTATCCTTCTTTGTTAGGGTTTATTGATTTTGCATTTTGCTTCATTATGATTCTGCATTTTGCATTTTAGGCATAAAACAAACAAAAGAAAATTCCATTATGCTAGTTTATGATGTTTAATTGAAATGTTTCCAGTTTTCAAAAAAGCATCCATTTGATGTATTACTATGTCTCTGGACCTGGAATAAAAACTACGGGTGAAACGTTAATCCTATAGTAATCAGTGATTAATTCATGATTGGTTCTGTGTGATGAATTTGAGCTTGCTTTGCTGCTGATTCATTGACATAATAAGCTTGTGATATTCTAATGAGAACCCTCTCTGCTGGTGTTCTATCCCTGTGAGATTCCTTTTATATCATTCAAACAATATTTATGGTTGAATTTGAATTTTTTGCATATGGTCACATCATCAGAAGTGGGATGATCACCGTGCAATCATGGCTGTTGGTGTGGTTGATGGAAGTTCCGAATCCATTTTCCATACTCTTATGTCACTTGGTCCTTCAAGATCAGCGTAAGTCCATTAAGTTAACATGGCATTCTTATAGTAGACTTTTTATGTTGTTCCCATTTTCCTTTAGGAAGGTCATATCTTCTTATTGGATGCTTTATTTGAAAATCTAGGCCTCAACATTAAATAAAGATTCATTGTCTTCAAATAAGAATTGTAATCGGATAGGTCAGAGCCTTTCGAAAAGTGCAATTTTACTAGCTACGATTACTGTTGCCATTTGCATTGTGGTATTATTGAGTTCGTTTCTATGCCTATTATTTATTGACTTGTAGATGGGATTTCTGTTTCTACAAAGGCAGTGTGGTTGAGCACACTGACGTCATTCACAAAGAGCTGTATAGGGATTGGTTGCCTTGGTATGATTCAAACATGAAGCCTTCAATGCTGATTATGTATCACTACTTGTTTCAAGGCATTAATAATTTCATACCCTTATTTGGTGCCTTAAAAAATTCTACTAATCACAACTAATATGTAAAGTTGTTTTACTCCATAAATTTATATATATGGCATACAGAACTGGAAACAAAAATATATAAAGTCAAAACCAATCTTTAAATGTGCTAATGGGAGTTTTCTTTTTCTTTTAACACAGAGTAATTGCTTTTTTTCAGTGAACATCTTCGCTTTTAGGCTTTTTGCATTGTCCATGTATGTTTATTTCAATTATTTGTGGATTTGTAAGAATAGTTGTCATACTTCTTCATGATTAGTTGTTATTTTGTTTTGCATTGCAGATTTATTTTCATAAGAATTATCAGAAGTTGGATTGAACTACTTTATCTGCTTGTGGATGGAGTGGCACACCCTTGATATCATCACTTCCTCTTGATTGGTTGTAGCTGCCGTCCAGCCTCCGCAATATCTGTAGAGAAAGAAAAAGGTCACTTTCTGTTGCTATCAGAAACTTTTCAACTTTCATATTTAAAATTATGTTTCATAAATGAGAATGTTTGGGTTATTGCTTGGAGTTCTTTTGGCAATGACATATAGCTCGCTGTTCAATAGAGTGCAGTTCTTAGCAGATTCTTGAGCTAATTTTCTCTTTTGTCTGTGTCTGTCTCTTCAATTTCCTTGTCTATAATTGTAAGTCTGTATGTTCTTTCCTAATTTTTGGTTTATATCTAACATTTAAATGGATCTGTCAATGTGGTGTCATTTACATTATCTGAATATTTTCTGCAAAAATTTTCCATTCAAGCAAGGAAAATGAAGTGCACACTAGCTTCACGCATTGATATAATTAGTACAAGAGAAAGCACAGAAATAGGGTAAGCCACATCTATGAATTCTTTTTATACATCTGTTGTTGTCCTTTTTTTAATTATTTTTCATTTATTAATGCTGATTAGAAGAGTTCAAGCTCAAATAGTTTTACCAGCAACTTGATAGATGATGAACTCGTAAAATTATGAAGACTATATCTAATTTATTTTCTCATGTTGTATGGAAATTTCTATTCTTTGCAAGTAGTTATGTCATGGTTGCTTGTATTTGGTTAGCCATGTATACTCTCTTATTCTTTGCTAAAAAATACCAAAGGAAATTCATATTTTGTGGTGTGGCAAACCTTTAATGTCATGACATCTCTTAATTAGTTGGAGCTGCCTTTCCAGTCTTTGGAATGTTTGCTGAGAAAGAAAAAGGTCACTTTCTGTTGCTATTGGAAACTCATCAACCTTTATACTCTAAATATTTGGATATTGCTTGCGATTCTTGGAAATGGCATATATAGGGCTGGTTCATAGCAGATTCTTGGTTTATGCTTCTTATTAAGTCTTTATTGGCCTTTTCATTTTCCCTGTTTAAATTTTAAGTCTGCCCTTCCTAGTTTTTGGTTTATATCTAATATTTATCTAACTGTTTGGAATTTCTTTCTATTTCAGGGACAGCAAGCTGAATATGACTTTAAAGGGGGTGCACAGGTGCAAATTCTATGTGCAGAACCAGATTCACAAAAGGCACCAATTGACAATGATTTATCAGATAGTGAAATGAATTCAAAAGATACAAAGGAAATGGTCCCAGTCCGCCATTCAGGAAGAATTACAAGAAAATCATATAAGTATGACGTATATTAGTTTACTTGATGTGTGCCAGTATAAAGTCATGAAAAATTATCATGGTTTGGTCATGTTAGCAGGAGATTAAATAAAATTATTAAGAACTCCGTATTTTTAAATGCTTGCCTATGGACATGCTTTGTAATTGGAGACATTCTTCAATCTATGTAGTCAACTCCTCTTAGTCAAGAAAGGCTTTTTAATTCTTGTTGATGATAATGTTGATTTGTAAACAGAATTCTTCCATATTTCTTTATGCGTACTGGTAACTGGACATAAAATCATGAAAAGTTATGGTGTTCTTATAAACACATTATTGCCATATTGTGAAGTTGTGCTGGAACCAGGGGCCTAATCTGCCTTGAAACTTAGTGCTAAAATGTTCCTTTATAATTTTCTGTTAAACTATTTTGCTGAGTTATTTAGGAGAATGATCTGACTTAAATTAGTATTATTGTGACTGAAGGTCGTACTCATGTGGTTCTTTTTTTGGATCAGATTTGCAGAACTTTACCCTCATTACTTGCAACTGCGTTCAACATTATTTGTCCTTTTTGGTTTTTGTTTCTTTGATCATCATTAAAATGTAGGAAATTAGAAATTCATTGATCTTTTATTTTATATTGAAGTTTTATTCTATCTTTGTTAACTCATCAATACAGGGAAAAAGTCCATGCCCTGTAGTTGTTGACATTGATAATGAGGATACTATAGAAGTGGATCAAGTTCGAGAGGAAAATAAAGAGCATGCTTCAGGCTCTAAGAAAGTTTCTCGATCTGTTTCAGCCATTGCAAATAATGAAGTTGTGTCTAGTAACAATGCAAATAATATTCTTTTGGAAGATTTGAAGCTTTTCGCTCACAATGGATGATTAGAAATCATGAAGTTTCATATTTTGTAATAAAGTATTTATAAAGAAAGTAGATAATGTAATGGTTGTTGGAATTGTAATTCATGTGTTAAGAATTTATGGGTAATGATTATGATTTTGATTTTTGGAATTTTGTTAGAGCATGTCATGTGATTAAACACTTTTTTAGTGATAACTTTATGAAGGTTGGATTAGTTGATTTAAAATTATTGGCCATTGCCTAAATTTCAAAATTATTTATGAATTTTGTAAGGTTTTATTACGAAGATTAAAAAAGAATAATAGGTTACTGAATAAATTTATAACCACGCTTTAAAAGAGTGGCCATATTGGACAGTAATCATCAACAGTCACGCTTTAAAAGCATGGCTATATCTCTCACATACAGCCACGTTTTTAAGTGTGGCAATCTGTAAAAGTGTGGCAAAAAATAAAGCGTGATGATAGGTCACCAAAAGCATAGCGATAGAGCTACCGGCACGCTTGCAGATGTGACCCTTTTAAAAGCGTGCTGGTAGCTCAAAAAGCGTGGCAAAAAGCTATCGTTATGCTTTTTTCAGCTTTTTGCCACGCTTTAACAATAGAAATGTTTTCTTGTAGTGAATAGATATTAAATTTAATTAATTAGGAGGATTTATCATTATTATGTTTTTCCATTCTTTTCATTAGCAAAGAGAACGTGAGTTGGACACAAGTCGGTTTTGGATTCTATTTCTCTATTAATTATTAGGATTTTTTATTTAATTTGTGAAATGCACTTTGTTATGGAACTTTTGAATGAGAATTCTTGATGAAAAAAGAAGGGGGGATAACAGTAAAGAACAGAGATAAAAGGCAGAGAAAAAGAAGAAGAGTGAAAGAGAAATTTAGTGAAAATTGTAAACTGAAAAGTGTGTACAGGGTTTGCCAAAAACAGAGTAATAGAAAATTTGTTAGAACTGTCATAAGTTCATAACTGACTCCTACCCTTCAAACTCGTTATTCCTTATCTGTTGTAACTACTTTTCTCTTTTCACTACTAAATTGTAGCATTTGAACCATTGATAAATAAATAAATAAATTAACGTCATTAGATTCAAATGTATTTATACATGTATTTGCATCTTAGATATAAAACTACCAATCTGTTTGTCTACAGTTTAGATGCTTGTTTTCATGAAGGTATTTGTATTTTGTTAAACCATGTTGGGATCATAGGGTAATAGATCAAAAAGAATGTGGTTAGGCTTATAGTTAAAGAAAATCAAGATTGTAAGTTACAAGTTTGTTATACATTCTGTTATATTGTTAGACTGTTTACTTGTGGTTTAAGTCACTGAATCTGTATAAAGTAGTGCGGCTCTATGCTTTTCCATTCTTTTCTTTAGCAATGAAGAGAACGTGAGTTGTAACTGTTAGCCAAAAACAGAATAACAGAAAATCTGTTACAACTGTCATGACTGACTCCTTATTCTTCTTAAAAGTAGTTATACATGTATTTGCATCTTAAATATAAAACTACTGATCTTCTTGTCCACAGTTTAGATGCTTGTATCCATGAATGTATTTGTATTTTGTTAAATCTAAAACTTGTACTTTAAGAGTCAAATCCAACCATTCTTAGCACCTCTTGCAACTTTGCTCTATGGTTTTTCATTCGTTTATTTGACAATAAAGTGAAAGTGAATTGAACAAAAATTTTAGAAAGGAAAAGTGTAACCTCTTATATAAACACTAAATATAAAGGCAGTAGGAAATTAAATTCAAATTTATCTATCAATCAGTTCTATCTAATCTTCTAATTTAAAAATTGACAATTTAATATCAACAGTTGAGAATATTAAAGATAACGTACATAAAATCATATTTTAAAGGAAAACAAAAATCAAATCTCCGAATAAAAATTTAAAATAGATTTCATGGAAATATTGTAATTACAACGAAAAAAAAAACCAGAATTGTTATCTGTCTTCTATTGTTATTCTTCTTCTGGTTCAAGTTTTTGAGTATTACTTAAGGCTAGCTATACATAGACCTAACCACTGCTAAACAAAATATAAACTGCTACTACAATTTTCATGAGCACCATTAGTGCGTACATTCCAAACAAAATTCAATTCAATAATACCACTTTATGTTATCAAAATAGTTTGACTTAGGAAACTCCCATATTAATCATGAAATCACATACCCTTTCCCGATCCTCAACCATCGAATTGATCAATAATCCTAGACTTAAACCACACCCATTATATTCAATGTAGTTTGAGTGTATATATAACAGTATATTGAAAATGTAAAACAAAATAAATTTTAGAATTAAAAGAAAATATAAAATATGTAATTGATTCTTTCAACTGTAATAAAGACAATTTATCAACCATTCTAGCCAAAAAGAAGAAAAAACTAACAAAGTTCATTTGGGATCTATCTGACATAGTTCCCGCAATTAGCAAATTAGGCTAAAAATGATTACATAGAAATAGAATTAAAAATCAAAGCTTGACAATTGCCATGCATAATTTCCCGTCAACTCGGAATGACCAAACTTGTACAACGTCATCCTTTTCTAGATTATTAGCCTTTGCAACTTTGACCCAATTTGATCTCAGAATATAGGAAATGCTTACTTTCTTTGATTCTGGTCCCTTGTGCATGAACCACTTAATCAAAGTCAACTCAGTAATTTCCAGCGAGGGTTGAATCAATTTCACTTTTATTCCCTTTTTCTCCTCCAGAATTTCTAGTTCGGTGGGAAGCAAGAAATCATTGTCCTTGACCTGCTGTGACGGTATCGAAAGCCGGTTTTGTTGCGGATTCAAATCTGACTGATAGAGAGTTTTTTGGATAAGCAGAGTGATCCTGCTGCCACCCATCTCACTTATCAAGTTCTTGAAATTTTGTGGCAGTTCAGAGGGTTCTTGGTTTTGGTTGACTGGTCTGGGGATGTTTCTTTCTTGGTTGACTGGTTTCTTGGAAGACTCCTTTGAAACCTGTTCTTGGTCGGCACTGGGGGTTGAATTCGCAGCACTGCTTGAAGTCTCTAAATTAACTCTCTCTAAGAA